>NC_064410.1:6585000-6590000 GCF_023375975.1 Astyanax mexicanus | reverse complement strand
ACCTGCTTCTTGGTGATTCTTGGTTGACTCTTGACCATCCTGACCAATCTCCTCTCGGCAGCATGTGATAGCTTGCGTTTTCTTCCTGATCGTGGCAGTGACACAACTGTTCCATGCACTTTATACTTGCGTATAATTGTCTGCACAGTTGCTCTTGGGACCTGTAGCTGCTTTGAAATGGCTCCAAGTGACTTCCCTGACTTGTTCAAGTCAATAATTCGCTTTTTCAGATCCACACTGAGTTCCTTTGACTTTCCCATTGTAGCTTTTGTAGCTGAGTCTAATCACTGGGTCAAATGAGCCCTATTTAAATGGGCTCATGAGAAGTCAACAGCTGTAGTCAATCAGAATCACTTACAAGAAGTGAAGAGGCCATGACATGAAGCTAATTTGATTGACACAACTCGCTACATCACCAAAATTGACAAATTTTGTTGCTGTATGTATATTTTTGACCCAGCAGATTTGGTGACATTTTCAGCAGACCCATAATAAATTTATGAAAGAACCAAATTTTATGACTGTTTTTTGTGACAAACATGTATGTGTTCCGATCACTCTATCACAGAAAAATAAGAGTTGTAGAACTTATTGAAAACTCAAGACAGCCATAACATTATGTTTTTTTACAAGTGTATGTAAACTTTTGACCACAACTGTGTATATATATATATATATATAAATAGGAAGATGGATGATCAAAAGCTATCCAAACCAAGCTAAACTGCTAGAATTGTTGCACCAGGAGTAAAGGCATGAAGTTATCCAAAAGCAGTGTGCAAGACTGGTGGAGGAGAACGTGATGCCAAGATGCATGAAAACTGTGATTAAAAACCCGGGTTATCCTACAAAATATTGATTTCTGAACTTTTAAAACTTTATGAAAATTGTCTGTTGTCTGTAGCTTATAGAATAAAACAACAATGTTCATTTTACTCAAACATATATAAATATAAATGCTTGGAGACATGATAAAAGTAAGGGATTGTAATTCTAGGGGCCCTATTTTAGCGATTTTAGTGATTTACAGTCAGTGATTACAATGAAGGAAAATTATATATTTGAAAATGTGTTTTAACTTCTTATCAACGATTTTTAGGACATTTACAACCTAATCAATAATAAGTAATGATCTAAAAAAAAATATATATATATATATATATATATTTAAAAATATATATATATATATATTTATTAAAAAAGTCTTATTTTAAAGTGCTACCAGAAAATGATAACTTATTAAGTTTTCTCATAGTTTACTTTTACTACAGTATTTCTGTGCATGTGCGCACACCACACATTCTGGACTTTTTTCATGCAAAAAAAAAATGTGTGTGTGTGTCTCAGTGTATTATTGCCTGTCTTGTGCCTTCGCACGTACCTGTGTGTGCACCTGACATGTGTGTGGGTTTTTTAGGAAGTGAGAAATCTGAAGAGAACAAGCGCGAGCTGGAAAAATAAGCTGGCCCGGTTAGCACAAATGTGTTTGTGTGGGCGTGCATTAACATTTACGTGGGCGGCACGGGGGCTGAATATGCAAAAAGCGCTCAAACAAAGGATGGCTACTCCTGAACAGCCCAGCGGAGCTGCAGACCATCTCCAGCACCCCTTCTTCCTCTTCCTCCTCTTCCTCTTCCTCTTTCTCCTCAGAAACGGACACTTCTGCGGCCGGCGGGAGAAAGACAATTAGCCTGACCCCTTCAGTCCGTGCTGTGGCGGGAGAGACCCCTCAGCGGCCACCAGCTCGCTGCTGAAACCCCAAACCTTCAAAGCCTGACTACCAATTAGTCTCCATCTCTCTTCGGCCGCGTGCCTTTAAAGGTATCTGAGCTGCATTATGGCTCTAATTATTCTATTACGGACCAGGTTGGCTGCGGGGTCATCGGTGGCGCATTGTAATTATCCATCCAGCTCCACGGGTGGGTTTTTCACAGAGTGGACAATAGAGGAGCACAGTGATCTCCACTAAGCTCCCTCTAGTGGTGGAAGATTCTTCCTCTTCCTTATTATAATAATGGCCTGTCTACCTTCTCTCCAGTGAAACCAAGGCTGTGTCCCAATTGTGTTCTACACACTATACAAAGATAGAGTGGCATGAAAAGGCATTTACCCCACTTGTCATACTGATATTTTTCCAATTATCAATCCAACTTTAATATCAGACAAAGATCTTCCTTTTACTTCTCTTTTTCAATGCGTTTTCTTTATTTTCATAACTATTTACATTGTGGATTCTCACTGAAGCCATCAAAACTATGAATGAACACAAAATAGCCAACCTTTGCTCTGATTACTGCTTTGCTCACTCTTTCGGCATCATTCTCTCAATGAGCTTCAAGAGGTGGCCACCTGAAATGGTGACTGTTTTCCAACAGTCTTGAAGGAGAAGGAGTTCCCAGAGGTGTTTATTAGCACTTGTTGCCCTCTTTGTCTTCTTCACTCTGTGCTCCAGCTCACCTCAAACCATCTGGATTGGGTTCAGGTCCGGTGACTGTGGAGGACCTTTTTGCCCCCTAAACCTAATAACTTGGTTTTGCCACCCCTCTGTAGAGTTTTTTTTTTTTTAATTCCAGGATTGTTGGAGGGTTTGGAGGGTTTTCCAGCATGAAAAAACTTTGACTAGGCCATTCCAATAATTTCATTTAGTTTTTGTAAGCCATTCAGAGCAGAGGTGGACTTGTTTGTGTGCTTTGTTTCATCGTCCTGCTGCAGAACCCAAGTACGCCTGAGCTTCAGGTCACAAACAGATGGTGAACAGCACAGAATTCCTGCTTCCATCTATTACAGCAAGTTGTTGGAGGAGCCCCAGACCATTACACTACCACCACCATGTTTTACGTTTAGTATGACATTTTGTGTTAGTTTCACCCCAGATGTAACGGCACACACACCTTCCAAAAAGTTTCAATTTTGTCACATCAGCCCAAAGAATATTTACCCAAAGTTCTGGGGATCATCATGATGTTTTTTTCTTTTTGGCAAATATGAGATGGGCCGTTGTGTTCTTTTTGGTCAGCAGTGTTGCTTGCACCTTTTCTGTCACCTTATATAGTGCAGCAGTTTCATCCAGAACTCAACACTTGGACCAGACAGAATAAAAAAACAACCAATACCTGTATGTGTTCACTATTCACTATGGTTTTATACACAGCTCTGGAAAAAAAATAAGAGAACAATTAATAATGATGGTTTTCCTTGATTTTACCTAATTAAAAACCTCTGGAATATAATCAAGAGGAAGATGGATGATCACAAGCAATTAAACCAAACCAAACTGAACTGCTTGAATTTGTGCACCAGGAGTAAAGGCATACAGTTATCCAAAAGCAGTGTGTAAGACTGGTGGAGGAGAACACGATGCCAGGATGCATGAAAACTGTGATTAAAAACCATCAGGGTTATTCCACCAAATATTGCTTTTTTTGAACTCTTAAAACTTGAGTAAATGTTGAATATGAACTTGTTTTCTTTGCATTTTTTGAGGTCTAAACCATTTCTCATTTTCTGGAAATAAATGCTCTTAATTACAATATTTGGAATTTTATGAAGTTTGGAAAAAATGTTGTCTGTAGTTTATAGAATAAAACAACAATGTCCATTTTACTCAAACATATACCAGAGCTATATATATATATATATATATATATATATATATATATATTTTTTTTGTGTGTGTATGTATATAATATATATTGTGTGTGTGTGTGCGTTTCATAATTAGAGGCAGATAAATAGATTATTATTAAAAAAATATTTATTTTATACATTTTCAGGAATTTTCAGTGTGTGGTGTTTTAACATTTCTACATTCCTTTTATACACAAATCTACAGTTGATTCATTTTAAAAGTCAAATCAGAACCCCACGAAGACATGAAAACAAACCTCAGTGTGTGTGTGAGTGCCAGTGGAGCAGATTGTCAACAGTAAATGGATTTAAAGGGGAGTTGGGTGTGGTGGGTTTTGAACTTCTTCATGTTCGTAGTCATTTTGATCAATGTCTGCTGCAGCTTCCACTAGCTGCGGGGCAGCGCGATCTGCTGAGAGATGAATTCCTCAGTGAGAGCTGGTGTGTGTGTGTGTGTGTGTCTGCGTAGGTGTATGGAGTGTGAGTGTGTGTGCGTATGTGTGTGTGTGTGTGTGTGTGTGTGTGTGTGTGGTAGCACGTCCATTTTGTTTCTCTGTGAGCGCAGACTTGCAAATGTGTGAATTTGTGGTCTTTCCTATTCATAAACTATGCAAATCACACGAGCATCATGAATTTTATTGCTGTTTATTATTGATATTATTATTATTAGGCCTAATAAATTAAGGAGCATGACACGCTCCTTCTCTTTATGGACAGAAACCCTTGACTGGCTGGATCTCAGGGCGACAGCAGCTGTATTTTCTCCTCATTATCCATGTAGAACTAGTGTTAAGCAGGCTAGTAACAGTGTGCTAATGCTAATGTATGCTATGAGGAAGCCTGGGGGTCCTCAGTGAAGACCTAACCACTGCTATTAGGTGAAAGAATACATGTCTTTAATAGTTTATTATTTTTTTATTGAATAAAATGATTCCTGTATTTAAATTATATTTTCTAATTTCAGATTTTAGACAGAAATGAAAAAATATTACATTTATGAACCCACCTCTCCCATTGGTTAAACCTTGATTAATTGGACTGAAGTATGAGTATCAGTATAATATATTAAAAATGTTGAAATTAAAGGTTTTTATGGTATAAATAAAAATCATACTAAAGCCAAAATGCAATAAACCTTTATTACCCTATAGTACCCTATACTCAACTCAAGTTTCCAGCTTGTATAAAGCAACAGTGACTCTCTTATCAGTTAGCATGGGTGTCCAAAAGTGCTGCCATTATGATCGAAAGGTTGCTGGTTCGAATCCTGGTCATGCAGCTTGCCATCAGAGAGCACAGTTGGCCTTGCTCTCTCTGAGTGGGTACAGTAGGTGGCGCTTTTTCCCCCTTATCACTCCTAGGGTGATGTCAAT
>NC_064410.1:6547500-6580000 GCF_023375975.1 Astyanax mexicanus | reverse complement strand
GACACAGACTCTATAATAAAACAAATAATGAAATATACCACTTTAAATAATACTTTTTCCTGATTACTTTCATTTGCACACCATTTTACTTGACTTTCTATCTTTGACAGTGTTGTGTAAACTAAGATGTTTCTAATTGATGTTTAATTTCATGATGTCTCTTAATATTAAACTCCTTAATTACGGCAACTTTTAGACTCTTTGGCCTGTTTTTCTGCGCTACAACTGAGCACTCTCTCCGCTTTTAGACTTTTTGGCTCATTTCTGACATCTAGCGTTCAGACTTTGAATCTCACATTATAAAAACCTGCGTAACAGCGGGCCAACTTTCATTCTATTTCTAAAATACCTTGTGGGCCGTGGTTTGGACACCCCTGACTTAGAAGTTCCAGTTATTTAACTTGGCTAACATTATATATCAGCGTTATACTAGCGTTAGCTATATGCAAACCATGCCCATGTACATATTTCCGATATAACACAATAAATATAGAACTTAGAATATATACATAAATCAATTTTGAACTCACAGCAACAGCTTAACTTATCTTACCTTTAAAACAGCAGCTCGAGTGCGCAGAGGACCAATATTTTATAAGTATATGTTATTATATATTTTTAAGTTGCAGTTTTTACTGTTAACAAATGATTAGTGTGGGTAGAATTTACCCGTTGTAATTTATTTTACGTGCTGATTAATACATTTGAGTATTTTTTAAACAATGTGCATGGTTATATATACCACTTTCCAAAATCACTTTTTACACTCGTCTCCCTGCAACCCCTGACAGCATCCCAACTTATTATAGCATTGCTGAAGTATATGATGATCATTGCTTTCCAGTTTCTGTAACACTCTGTAAATCTCTAGTCTCTGAAACCAGTCCGTTAATTTGATTTAATTTAGTTTAATTTAATTTAATTGTATTAAGCAAACACAAATGCATAAAAATAATATAAGGCATTAAAACAGTCCCCAATTGGGAATTAATCTAAGACCCCATTTGTGCATAGTAAATTTCACAGGCCCCTTAGGACCATCCACCCCCATGCTTTCCCTCACTGCCACACCACTTTCTGAGCTCCATCTGTCTCACTGGCCACTATACAGTGATACAATTATAAACCACGTTCCATATGTTGCTCTATAGTTCATCAATCCCATTCATCCACTTTTAGAGTTTCGGACCCCATTCCAAAAAATGGGGGTGAGATGCTGTGTAAAATGTAAATAAATGTAAATAAAACAAAATGCAATGATTTTTCTAATCTAATAGACCCGTATTATATTTTACACTTGAATTTAGAGCCCATATCAGATGCTGCAAGTGATAAATGATGCTATGTTATGACTTTATTAAAGATTAACACATTTATATCATAACTTCTGGCATCATTACATTGGCTTACAGTCTATTTTAGAATAGTTTTAATAGTACTGTTATTAGTTCTCAAGGCATTAAATGGATTGGCACCATCATATATTACAGATAGTCTACTACAGTTTCAAAAAGCAGCTGATATATGCTTATATATTTATATAAACTTTTTTTTTAGTTTTAATAATTGAGTTATTTGTATTATTATTATACATCGATATAAGTATCGATTTACATTTTTATGTTTTGATTTAATTTATTTGTTTTAATATATCACAGTCACAAACTTTTGTAATTTTACCTGATATTATTATTATTTCATTTGTCCTTTTTAAAGTTTTACAATTTGTATTATTTTATTTTTATTTTCTATTGTTTTATCTTAATTGTTGTTTTTACTTTTCCATTTTTCCTTTTTATTTTTATTTTATTCTCTCTGTATGTGCAGCACTTTGAGCTGCATTTTAATGTATGAAAGGTGGTTTATAAATAAAGTTTATTATTATTATTATTATTAGTAGAAGTAGTAGTAGTATTATGACTGGACAGAACTCATCTGTCAATATTCCATGTGAAGGTGTATATATAATGCATACAACAGGTAAAATCAATATCCAGGTGATTTACTTCCTGGTAGTGCCATGTGCAGTTTCATGTGATCTGACACTGTGTTGTCCCATGTATTCTGTGCTTCCTCCTGTGTCATTTGTAGCTCTGCCTCCTTGTTACTTGTCCCAGGTGTTTCCTGTTTCTTATTTCTCTGTGTATTTATAGTTTCTATGTTTCCATTTTCTGGTGTCCGTTCTTGTACTTTTACACTTCTGTTAGTGTACGTCTGCATCCCACATGACAGCATCGCAACTTAATTTAGCATTGCTGTTGTATTTGAGTGTTTTCTATGATGATCAATGCTCTCCAGTTTCTGTAACACTCTGTAAGTCTGTCGTTAAAACCTTTTTTTTTCGCTGTGTGTCTTGGAGGCAATAAGAAAACGCTCTTAATCAGTGAGGTCATCCTATAAATAGCTTCAGTTTTTTTAGCTGCAGGGCCGTCTACTGTTACAGACCAGCGTTCGATTGTTTTCAGGTCTAAATTCTACACAAGTTAAGCAGTTCTCTCCTTTCCGAATCTATAAACTGTGTAGTAAATCAATACTGAAAGACAGACGAGCCGAAATAAAGACCTGGACTAAGAGCGAGAAGACCAACAACCAGTCAAAGTGTTGGCATGTCTTCCATTACGTCCATTCCAATGTTGGTAATATGAATCACATCAAGCCACGAGGCAGACAAGACAGATTCCCTCAACACCTGATTAGAGCCTGAACATGGAGTTCAGCATTCAGCCTGAGCTCTCTGCTGACAGTGACAATCTCTGGAGCTTCTGGAGCTCTCCAGACTTTGTGGACTTTGGGTTTTTGCTGGACGTTCTGAGCCAGACAGACCAAACAGCAGACGGAGCGCGTGACCGTCGTTATGGGCCAGTTTACTCAACCCAGATTAAATCTAAGCCTAGACAACAGACGATCTTCAGTGGTTAATGTTTATTGCTAATGCAAGTTTTATAGCCATGAGAAAACAGTTTATTACCTTCAGAACTACATTAATAACACGATCATTAATACTTAATACATCATTTAAAAGATCTTAACTTAAATATGAACTATTGATTATGTTTTCTCAATGGATTATAGGGTGCATTTTAAGTGACAATAGTAAGGAACAAGGGTGTTGAGATGATTCTCTTCTAACGGGAAGGGAAGGTAGGGGAAGTGGGGAAGTAAACAAAAAAATAAAATAAAAAAATCTTTCAAAGTCAAACAAGCTTTGTTAAGCTACACAGACTTTTCCAATATTTTAACACTGCGGTTAGCAGCAGCACTTGGCGCTAGTAAAAATCACCCAATAGTGCTAAATTGAGGAACCCTGAGTGTTCCAGTAAGCCAGGTTGATATCAGATAGCAGTTCGTGCCACATAGCTTGTTTTAACACGGTAAACACACAGACTACAGTCCAATATACTCACCTCTGAACGGCAAAAGAGCTAGCCCTGCAGTTAGCGGCTAATGCTAATACTTCTCCAGCCTCAGTGCTGGAGAAACTTTACCGAAACTCCTTTGTAATGCTGGACTTTAGCTAAGTGGCTTTACTGCTTGTTACAACCTGACTGGTAGAATTCATACAAAAGGCGCACTGTCGATTTTTGGTCAAATTAAAGGATTTTAAGTGTGCCTTATAGCTCTGGAAAAAAAATAAGAGACCACATCAAAATGACGAGTTTCTTTGTTTTACCAAATTGAAAACTCTGGAATATAATCAAGAGGAAGACGGATGATCACAAGCCATCAAACCAAACCAAGCTGAACTGCTTGAATTTTTGCACCAGGAGTGAGTAGCTTATCCAAAAGCAGTGTGTAAGACTGGTGGAGTTTTCGTGCTAAGATGCATGAAAACTGTGATTAAAAAAACAGGGTTATTCCACCAAATATAGATTTTTTTCTGAACTATTTTCTTTGTATTATTTGAGGTCTGAAAGCTCTGCATCTTTTTTGTCATTTCTTATTTTCTGCAAATATATGCTCTAAATTACAATATTTTTATTTGAAATTCGGGAGAAATGTTCATTTTACTCAAACAGTGAACTATAAATAGCAAAAATAAATAGAAAATTTGAAGTGGTCTCTTAATTTTATTTTATTTTTTGCAGAGCTGTATGTGGATAATAAAGTATGCAAACAGATTCAGGACTACATTGCGTAATAATATAAAAATATAAAATGAGAAAATACAAGGCAGTTATAATGTTATTCTTGATCTGTGTATGGCCTTTATAAGATTTCATATAAGATATCATTTATTTCACTGTAGAATCCTACTAGAATACTGTATAATTCACAGTGGATTAATACTTTTGCATTAGGATGTATTAATTTAATTAAATTATTATCGCAGCAGCATATAAAGGGGTTAAACCACACGTGACACACGAATCACAGGTAAATGTAATTGTGTGCTGGTGTGTAATAGTATAAGCTAACCAGCGTATAGAGCTAACCCACAGTAGTATATTACATCAGTTCCCCGCTGCACAAAAGGGGGGTGGGGGGGTGGGAGGTGCTGTGAAACCTGTGGACCACCAGCCCCCCCTCCCATACGCCGCTCCTGCTGTGGAGAAGATGGATAGGCCTCAGCCGGAGTGGCGGGAGGGAGGAATTGCTAATATTTTCATGATCAGAGGCGGCGTTCTCATGACTTAACCTTTCCTGCTGGAGGCGGAGCGGGGGTCGCTGAGGCAGCACGGCCGAGCCGCAGCTCCATGTATATTAACCACCCTCCACCCTCATCCATCACTCCGCCGGCGTCCGTCACCACGGCTCCTCGCGCTCACGCCTCTTCCTCACACTCCCCGCCTGCTCGGAGACATATGCTGCATGTTTAACAAGCCCCGCCCCCTTTTTCTTCCATTTCTTTTTTTTTCTCCTCTGTTTTCATGTCTCTTTCCTGTTTTCTATCCCATCAATTTCCTCTTACTCCTGACCACCGTCCACTACTGCTGATCTCTCTCTTTCTCTCTTTCTCTCTCTCCACCTTTTTGTATATCTCTCCTTGCTCTCTTTTCATTTTCTCTCTCTCTCTCCACCTGTCTGTCTCTTTCCATGCTCTCTTTTCATTTTCTCTCTCTCCACCTGTCTGTCTCTCTCTCAACTCTCTTTCTTTCTTTCTTTCTTTCCGCACCTCTCTCTTTGCTCTTTCTTTCTTTCTTTCTCTCTTTCTTTCTCCACCTCTCTCTCTGTCTCACCTCTGCTCTCTTTCTTTCTTTCTTTTTTCTATACCTCTGTCTATGCTCTCTTCTTCCTTTCTTTTTCTCCACTTCTCTCTCTCTGCTCTTTCTTTCTTGCTTTCTTTTTTCTTTCTCCAGCTCTCTCTCTCTGATCTTTCTTTCTCTATTTATTCATTTCTCTCTCTCACTCCACCTGTCTGTCTGTCTCCTTGCTCCCTTTTCTTTTTTTCTCTCTCTCTCCACCTGTCTGTCTCTCTGTCAACTCTCTTTTTTCTTTCTTTCCAATGTCTTTTTGCTCTTCTTTCTTTCTTTCTTTCTTTCTTTATTTCTTTCCGCACCCCTCTCTTTGCTCTTTATTTCTTTCTTTCTTTTTATCTGCACCTCTCACTTTGCTCTTTCTTTCTTTCTCCACCTCTCTCTGCTCTCTTTCTTTCTCCAGCTCTGTCTCTGCTCTCTTCCTTTCACTTTTCTTTCTCCACCTCTCTCTCTCTGCTCTTTTTCTATCTCCTTTTTTCTATACTTCTGTCTATGCTCTCTTTCTTCCTCTCTTTTTTCTCCACCCCTCTCTCCCTCTGCTCTTTCTTTCTTGCTTTCTTTTTTCTTTCTCCAGCTCTCTCTCTCTGATCTTTCTTTTTCTTTTTTATTGATCTCTCTCTGCTCTCTTTCTTTCTCCACCTCTCTGTCTCTCTACTTCTGCTCGTTTTTTTTCTCCCTTTTTTATCCACCTCTCAGTCTCTCTGTTTGCTCTCTTCCTTTCTCTCTTTCTTTATCCACCTCTCCTTCTGCTCTTTTCCTTTCTCTACTTATTTCTCCGCCTCTCTGTTTCCCTTTCTTCTTTTTCTTACACTCACTCCGCCTCTGCCATATTTTGTCTCCTACATTCTTTCTATCTCTCTCTCTCTCTCTCTCTTTCATCTCTCTGTACATATCTCCTTTTCTCTGCCTTTGTCTTATTCTTCACTCTCTCTCCCTCTCTCTTTCTTCACGTCTCTGTCTCTGCTCTCTTCCTTTCTCCCCATATCTCTTTCTTTCCTCTTACCTCTTTGGTCTTTCCTCTCTCTCTCTACTCCTTCCTCTCTCTCTCTTTCCCTCTCTCTTTACTCCTTCCTCTCTATCTCTCTCTCTCTCTCTCTCTCTCAATTCTCTATCTCTATTCCTCTATCACTTTACCTGTCTCTCTTTCAACTATCTCTGTCTCTCTCTCTCTTTCTGTCTCACTGCCTCCCTCCCTCACTCTCTCTTTCTCTCACTCTCACTCTCACTCTCACCCCCCTCAGGCTCATATTACACACTCTCGGCCTGTGTGTGTGTGGGTTTGATGGAAGGTTGGGATAGTGTGTGTGTGTGTGTGTGTGTGCGTGCGTGTGTGTGACAGTGAGACAGCGACACAGTGTTGCAGTCACCTAAGCTGCATGGATCAGTAACAGCCGCCTCGGTGAAGGAGAAGTGCAAATGAAAGCATGGGGCGAGTGAGCGAAGGGGTGAGAGAGGTGTGTGTGTGTGTGTGTGTGTGTGTGTGTGTGTGCGCTGCTGGAGAAGCTTCCATTCACACCTGAGATGAAGGAGCACCAGCATGTTTTCCACTTCAGTCCACACACACACACCCCTCACCCAGGTGTGCGTGTTTATCCATATGCTTGTGCTGATGTGTTAGTGTGTATGTCTGTATATCTCTCTGTCTGTCTGTCTGTCTGTCTGTTTTTTATACAGGTTAGAGAACCAAATCTAAACAGGGTTAGACAGCCACGGTCCCTCCCCTGGACTGAAAATCATGAATCTGATTGGTTAGATTGTCCCATGACTCATTACTACACCTTTCTCAAAATCAGGAGAAGGGTTCACGCAGACACGTGAGCAGAAGCCATTTTTTTTAAACACTTTGATTGGTTAGAACAGCTGTCAGTCATATAAGAGTCCTATAGCAACTAAAAAAAAAAAAACGCAGACTAATGCTTTGAATTAGTTGCTGTTTTTTTTATTTTAGTTCATTTATAAAATAAATGCATAAACACACAATAACTATAATATATATTTCCTGGTTAAAAATTATGAAATTATTTACATGCACTTATTGTAACCCCTTCTCTGAAGGGTTAGAAGGGCCTCACTGCACACCACTGTCAGGTCTGGTGCTAAAAGCACTGCTGTCTCTCCCACATTCAGCGCTGCAGACGATCTCCAGTCTCCCAACTACACTTCCCAGAACACACCACACTCTGACATCACGCACTCACCTGTTCACCTGCCACCACCCGGAAGCCCTGAATATTGATTACCCACACTATAAAAAACCCCTTCACTTACACTCTGTGCCGAGTAATCGATTGGTTAGCCCTCATTACAAAGCGTATTCTTGTTATCTGTATTTTTGATCTCCTGGTTTTGACTCTCTGGTTTGTTATTCTCGATTCTGATTTTTGCCTTCTCCCTATTGTTGGAACTCTGTGTATTACCTGGACTGTTACCGTTTCTGATTGTTTGGATTATCCTCTCTTGTTTGCCTTCCCGTGTATGAACTTTGGACTGTCCCTCACTCTGGTTAGTGCTTTTCCTCTCTGGTTGTTGTTTGCTCCCGCTGACCTTATATTTCAGTCTGACTACCCTGTTGTTATTATTGATATCTGCTCTATTTAATAAAATATTCTTTATACTGCATCTGCGCTTGTCTGAGTATATCTGATCATTACAACCACTGCTTATCACATATCAGTACTAGATCAGGGATTTTATTATATCTGGATGACTTGCCTTCCCTTGGGCAGTTGGGTAATACCCCCCAAAAAAGAATAAAAGAATTGCCAGCTTTTTCTTAAAGCCTAAATACTAAAAACTAAAAAATATTGCTTATTCGGGCAAGGTTAGCTTGAGCCTTTTTTTTTTTTTTTTTAATAGAGGACAAATTGGCCCTGCATCCAGATGCCAGATTATATTACCATATATTACATGGGGAAATTCATCCAACTCAGAGTATCTTCTGATTGATATTGGGCCACTAATTCACTAACTTTATGCAAGATGAAGATTTGCATCATAAATTTGCGGATAGATAGATAAAAAGATATATAGATTCTGTAATATGTGTGTACAGGGTGGTCCATCTCTCCATCTGGCTATTTGAGCACTGTATGCAATCAAACCCTCACAGCAATGCAAGTATTTTTAGACCACCAGAAATTGCCCCAAATGACACGGTAGTGTGGGTATTGCAGATTCTTTTAGAGGCAGGACTGGCTGTCCAGAACAGTGTCAGCTAGTGTAACACTGGTTGAATGTGCTGTAAAATGTGGTAACACTTTACTTGGATGGTCCATTTGATGACCTTATTGATTGTATGTATGTGAGAGTGTGTGTTTCCACTGGGCGATAGATAGATAGATAGATAAATAGATGACTAGGTCCCTCTTCATGTAAAACATGGCCAGTGTATTCAGTCATGGGTCAGGCGCATGGGTCAGTAGCTGGTAAACAGGGTGTTTATGCTGCTGTAGGGACGGGGGTCAGGCCAATTACCATGACGATTAACGTGGGAGTCAATGAGAGTAACCTGAGGCAATTTTCAGCCAGCTGGAAATTGCCCCAAATGACACGGTACTGTGGGGATTGCAGATTCTTTTAGAGGCAGGACTGGCTGTCCAGAACAGTCACAGCTAGTGTAACACTGCTTGGGTAACACTTTATGATAACTTTCATTAATATATATTTTAACTAATGATCAGTAGATGTGAACAAAGCAGTAGATCGTCAGAATTTAAATGCGAATTTTAAACCAGGCATATGTTCATTTTGCCAATGCGTTCATTAGTATTTACAAATGTGATAGCAACGTTTTTAGTTTCTTAAAATGTGAAAAATAACAGTTTTTAATAAATAATTAATCATTAGTTAATGGTAAAGTAATGAAAGTCATTATAAAGTGTTACCCACTGGTTGAATGTGCTGGAAACACTTTACATTTCTCACCTTCTCACATTGTGGTTGAACATCACTCAATTGCCCTGGCTATTTACATACATCACTGAATGCAATCAAACTCTCACACCAATGCAAGTAGGCAGTAGAGTATTTTTTTCATTATTTTTTTTTATTCACCAGACACTAAATGAGCACTTTGTTTGTGTGTGTGTGTGTGTGTGTGTGTCTATGTGTGTGTCAGTGGGCATATACTACAAGTGTGTTAGTGATACAAGTTAGTAATTGTGCCTTGTTGGCTGAAGTGTGTACGCAGGAGCCTCTCTCTCTCTCTCTCTCTCTCTCTCTCATTTTTTCAGTGTGTTTGAGAGAGTAGGAGTCTGTCTCGATGTGTGAGTGAGTGTGTGTGTGTGTGTGCGCGAGAGCGTGTGTCTCCATTGGGGGACAGCAGCAGTAGCTCTAATGGCATTAGTGCTGGGACAGATGTGCTGTGTGTCTGCAGGCTGCAGTCTGGATCCTCAACCACTCTCACTAATCCCATCCCACTCTCCACCAGAGACAGGAAGAGAAAGCTAATAAATAAATGAGAGGATGCAGGAGGCAAAGAAAAAAAAAAGAGAGAGAAATATATATATATATATATATATATATATTTATATATTTATATATATAAATTACATCCTCGCTTCTCGTAAATCATGTTCCAGAACTTCCAGTAGACAGGAGGGCGGAGCTTGCTTTCAGAGTGGAGAGAAGACAGAGGAGACAGGGAGAAAGAGAAAGACAGAGCGAGCGAGTGATAGAGAGAGAAAGAGAGAGAGAGAGAGAAAGAGAGAGAGAGTGCGGGAAGCATTTCCATTCCTCTGCTGGAGTGGGCTCTCGAGGCCTGGCGTCTAGGTGTTTTTAATTGATTTTTGATTAGCTAGACAAAGGGGGGGTTGTTGAGGAGGGGGGGGGTGGGTATCCATTAGCATGAAAGAGATAAAAACCAAAGAGAGAGAGAGAGAGAGAGAGAGAACGAAAGAGAGAGAGAGAGAGAGAGAGAGAGAGAGAGAGAAAGAGAGGGGGGTATAGATAGATTGGATAAACAAATGGGTGGGGTGACATATTTGACATGTACCACAGGGACCGAAAGAGCATCTCTCACTTTTACTCACACCCTCTCCCGGCTTAATTGAGTCGATTATTTTTGCTTAATTACTCGCCGCCCGCTCCGATCGGGGCGCCCCCTCAGCTCACGACGGAGGCAGCAACTTTTTGAAGCCTCTCACTCAACGCAAGACTCGTTAGGCGCACACTCATTAGCGCCCACACCTCCACACGGTGCACAGACGCACACACACACACAAGCGCAGGCGATAAAAAAAAAAAAAAAGCCATTCGAATTAATATTCAATTAAAGCCCGGGCACATCGACACGATAGGCCCTGAGTAATAATCTGCATGTGTATTCATGAGAGGGCTCCTCTGTTTAACACACAGAAAGACACGCTTTAACACTTTGCCTCGTCTCTGCGATGAGACGCAACCGCTTCTAAATTTAGCCAGCTAACCCAAGTGACAGACATCGCTCCCCTTATTTCCTGGTTTCCTCCTTTTTTACATTTTTTTTCGTGCGCTGGCCACTGTTGGAGGAAAACACCTGCCTCGTGATTCCACGGATTTCAGCTTACAGAGCAGTAACGGTGAAGCCGGGGGTGGAAAAGAAACTTTTATTTTGAAAGCACACCGAAATCTACGTGACATGTTTTTTTTTTTTCCCCTTATTTCTTATGTATAAAACCATCGTAGCTTAGAACAGTATCTTGGGTATTTCCTTTTTCTAAGTAAAGTTAAAGACAAGAAGATGTGAGTGCAGGATCCCGAGAGAGAGGGTGCTTTTCATGGCGGGGGTGCTGAATTCAGCACAACACCAGCTTTTCAGTGATGACGAAAATCGCAACAATCGCAACAATCAACTATATACTGCAATAAAAACTTAGGCTTTTGGGTAATGTCTTGTTCTGCTAATAGACTGGGTTTTGGTTTGAGCTAGCTAATGTTTATACAGTATTAACTGCTGCCAAAAAATCTCTTTATGAAACATAAAATGACGTTCTTTTAATAAAAGGACACCATCGGAAGAAGTGCTTTCAGTGGACTCTTTTTTAAGAGTGGAGAAAATGGAAGTATACAACAGAACTAACATGCCAATACATAATAATAATAATAATAATAATAATAATAATAATAATATTAGGTGATAACTGATTAGTTTTTGCCATATGTATATATTTCAGACCTTGCACACATATTTTTTTTCGAACAGCAGTAAATGTAATGTGAAGTAACATGTTTAGTTTATAAAGTCCGTTTTGGATGGATATAACTAATAATAAGTGTTGTTAAGAATTAACAAAATTTTGGGATATGAACCACTCCTCAAGTTCCCTAGCTCCTCCCCCTGGTCCTATTTATATACCTCCCAGGTGCTCCTCACCTTCGTGACTTTCGACCTCGCACCCGCCTCCACCCCATCACCACCCTCATCTTCATCACTCACCTACCTGCGGGGGGGGACCTGGCTTGAGAACCGTCTCAAGCTGTTCTGAACTGTACCCCAAGTAACAACATCACAGTTCCCCTCCCCGCATCGTGTAGGCGGGGTTCATTATAGCAAAACAGAAGAACAGAAAAAAATGTTTTTTTTTTTTTTGTGATTAACTGTAATTCCGCGAATGTTGTTCTAAGTCACTATAGGGTGGGCTTTGATTTGTTCATTTTGTCAGCTTATAACCACAAACTTAAATGTAGTTTAATTTTGTAGTTGTAGCTCTGGCTGTATGTTTAGAGTCATTGTCTTGCTGGAAGTTGAAGCTCCTTCCCAGTCTCAAATTTCCCAGCTTCCCTGTCTCTGCTGATGAAAAGCATTTCTAGAGCATGATGCTGCCACCACCATGTTTCACAGTGGGGATGGTGTTCCACTACGTGTGTTTTTAGGGTCTCATCTGACAACAACACCTTCTTCCACATATTTGTTGTATCCCCTACATGGCTTCTGGCAAACTGCGAATGAGGACTATGAACAGCCATGAATCACTGCAGCCATGGGTCTGCATTGGCTGCTTCTCTGACCAGTGTTCTCCTTGCTCAATCTATCAGTTTGGGTGGAACATGGCCATGTTTTGGTTGGTTTGCAGTTGTAGAATATTTTTTCCATTCTTGGATGATGGATTGAACAGTGCTCATTAAGTTGCTCAAAGCTTGGGATATGTTTTTATAACCTAAACTTGCTTTAAACTTTATCTCCACAACTTTATCTCGGACTTGATTGGTGAGTTCTTTGGTCTTTATGATGCTGTTTGTTCACTAGTGTTCTTTAACAAACCAATGAAGCCTTCAGAGGACAGAGACTAAATTACAAACAGCTGTATTTAGGGATTGTAGAGTAAACATCAGATTTTTTAGATCTTTATTAAGAAATAAAAAAAAAAAAATCATTCCACTTAAAATACATTTACGTTTATGGTTGTAAGGTGACCAAACGTAAAGAAGTTCAAGGGTTATGAATACTTTTGCAAGCCACTCTAGATTGGCGGAAGAGTAGCCAGAGAAGGAACATATTATCCAGTATTAGAACCAAAAAACACTAACAAAAAGCTAACCTTCTTTTTTAGTCAGACTTTGCGAAGTATTGCCAACTGCTGTTGAGTGTATCTGTGTGTATTGCTATTTTGTGTATGACCATGTTTCCTCTTTTTTTTGTTTTTATTTTAATGTATTTTGGTTTGGCATTTACTTGGTTGTGTTTGGTTATGTGGTTTCCCACCTCTGTCTTGTTGTTTTTTCTCCACCTTTTTATAAGGTTATGCCTGTGTCCATCCACGTTTCCCATGGTTTGAGCCTTTGGCTATTGTTTTCTCTGACCATTGTTACAGCACCTGGTCTTTCCTCTTATAATAGAGGTATTGTTTTACATATGTGAGGGTCTGCTTTGCCCTGCTTAACAACAATACATTACTTAGTGTGATTTTTTTCCTTTGTTTTGTCCTCCTGTTCCCAAAAAAACACCATTTACACTCATATACCAATAGATTTCAGATTTCCACATATAGGGTTCTATGTTACACCCTGCAAAAAGAGCATTGCCATGATTATTGCTTATGATTATCCTGCACTGTTCCAACAGCCTGTTTTAGGCCACAGTAATTTATTGTGGCGACGGACAGTTCTGGTGGAAACAGGAGAGTTGAGGTGCACATTGAATTCTGCCGTGATTTGATCAGCCGTGGTTTTATGTTTTTTGGATACAACATCCCTTTCAGACAGCTTCCTCTTACAGCGTCCACAGTTAATCCTGTTGTATGTGGTTCCTCCTTCTTGGTGGTATGCTGACATTACCCTGGATACCGTGGCTCTTGATACATCACAAAGACTTACTGTCTTGGTCACAGATGCACCAGCAAGACGTGCACCAACAATTTGTCCTCTTTTGAACTCTGGTATGTCACTCATAATGTTGTGTGCATTGCAATATTTTGAGTAAAACGGTGCTCTTACCCTGCTAATTAAACCTTCACTCTCTTCACGCTCTTACTGGGGCAATGTGCAATTAATGAAGATTGGATCTCACTTTTTTAGGTGTTTTCTCAATGGGTTTCTTGTAGATTTAGCTTTACCGCACTGGGATTTCATCGCTATTTTTAGAAAGAGTAAGTTCTGCCCTTTCTAACCATATATGGATTATCTTTATGTGTGAAGGGATTCCTGAGTAATTAAGCAAAAAAAAAAAACACAAGGTGCGATTTTTGACTGAAAATCCGTCCGTAGGGTTCTAAGCGTTAAAGGAAATTGCAAGAGAAAATTTGAAAAACTGTGAAAAACACAGCCATGATTAATTAGGAGCTGTGCAAGGTGTACTTTTCCTGCTGTTACGATAGCAAAGACACACTGACAAGCCCTAAATTAAGTGGTTGACAAATATATAATTCTCTATTTTTGCTATTTTTTTTACAAATATCTTAGTATAATACATGTAAATGTAACCTTAGCTCCATATTATGAGTGTAACAACATCTGGAGACCAAATCCCAGTGGTGTGATGGTGCAGTGTGTGTTATTCATTCTCTAGTGCTTCATCACTGGGAAGCATATTCACGGAACTCATTTCACGATCAAGGACAGCTCCTTTGTGCAGCTGTAACCTTGTTTTAATACCAACACAATGGGCCATGTGCCCATATTCAGAACTAATCAGGACTAAATACTAGAGACAGTCAGACCAACATGACATTTATAAGAATGTGGCTAATGAGAATTGAACATGACATATGTAAAGTCAGCTGATAATTAACATTTTAATACCTATTACTACGGTCAAAGTCCACCATCAGCTTCATCATTACACCCCTTCCAGTGTTGGCCATACTACTGTGTTTGTGTACAGTTAAAGGTCATAGCCTGTCTGATGATGAGGTTTGTTTTAGCTTTATCCTTTAGCTTTTGCCTTTAATCAGTGGGTAATATACAGTATTTCCAGACTCAATTCATGCCAGCACCAACGGCAAACTTACCGCCATCTACACATTCAATTCTTCCTTTCTTGTTTTTGGTTAATTCTCATATATATTGCAAAAAAAAGTCTCCACCTGTATTTAACTAGGTAAATGATGTGGGGTTGGTTGATGCTGCAGTTGGTCTGCAGGTCTAGGTTCAGCAACAGTATGTGCTGAAAGAATGAGGTCAGCTGACTACCTGAATATACTGAATATAGACCAGGTTATTCCATTAATTGATCAATTTTTTCTTCCCTGATGGCACGGCCATATTCCAAGATGACAATGCCAGGATTCATGGGGCTGGAATTGTGAAAGAGTTCAGGGTTCAAGGAGCATGAGATCATCATTTATCATTTTCACACATGGATTGAGAGAGAGTTCACCACAGAGTCCAGACCTTAACCTCATTGAGAATCTTTGGGATGTGCTGGAGAAGACTTTATGCAGCTGTCACAGCTTAGCCCATGTCTGCCTTGTGTTTCTCCCTCATTTGGTCTCTTGTGCTCCTGCCCCTCTGTTTACCTGTCATGTTTCCCAGCCATGTGCTTCTGTTGTGTTTTGGTCTAGTCTTTTGTTGGTTTGTTTGCTGTCCGTGTTCAGGTTTGTTTCATGCTGTTTCTTAGATTCCTGTTTTCAAGTTTAGTGTTTTGTAGTTATGTATTCAGTGTAACTTTGGTTTATTTTGTTTGTTTGTTAATTTGTTTTAGTTTGTTAATTTAATAAAATTAATTATTCTGCACTTACGTCCATCCCCTCACTTCTGTAACAGCAGCAAGCAGACTCTACCATCATCAATGCAGTTTTCCATGCTGAGAAGCACTGGACATGTCCAGGTAGCTGCGCCATTACAATAGCAATGCGCCAAAGTCAGAGCACACCTAGATCTTAAAGAGAATGGCAAGTGACACGTTAATTGGTTTATTGTATGCTTCGTCTAAATAACACCCATGACCAACTAAGAGAATTGGTAGGTTCCTTTTGCGTGTTTCTATCTGCTCAAGGCATACTTTTCCCTTCGTCACGATAACAAAAAGCCCACCTCCATTCACCCACAGCATTCCGAAATACAGCACTTTTAGCCTATGCTTCCAACAGGCTTACAATGCTGACGATAGGGGCATGGCATTGTCCATGCAAAAAATTACCATTTTTTACAACACTAAAACTAGAATGGCTAAAGCTACGTGTTTTTTTTTTCATAAAAGAACCTGTGCTCTTAATTCCCCTCACCTCTGATTTCGATAGCTTTAAAAGTGCACAGATTTATTCTATTTATACACACAGTACCTCCATTCATTTATTTGAAATTAAGTCACAATTAGTCGACCGTCAGACACGAATGAATAGATAGAATAAAAGAACAGATTACAATATTAATTTTGAGGAAATGCATGATTTCCAGCTATTGCTAAAAAAAAAAAACTAACTGTCCACACTGTCTAAACTCCATACCTTATAGTAACTTATAGGAGGCTGTAGATAAGTACAGTACACACTAAGAAAAGTAAGTACAGATATGTACTTAAAAGAGTACAAAGCTTGTCGCTGGGGCTGTACCTTAAACTGAAGTACAAAAAAGTACCTTTCAGTGAAAGTCCTTTTTTGTACCCATGGTTTTTATGCCAGTATAGATTCTAAAGATTATAAACATTACCATCAACTAAATATGTGTCAAGAATTTCATGATGTAAAATTGTCTGGCGTTCAAATAAAAAAATGTGCAATTAAAGTATATATTGTTTATTAGTACAGTGATATAGAATACTGAATGTACCCTTTGGCTGCAGGTTAAACGGTACAAATTTGTACTTATTGCTGTTAGAAATGACTTTGTACTTCAGAGGGAACAAATCTGACCCTGTAAAGACCAGTATTGTACCATGGAGGGGACAGTTATGAAGAGTGTACCTTTGAGTACAAAAAAGTACTCGTTTCGTACCTCTGTTTTTTTAGAGTGTAATGTCCTCCATCCCTACATCAGTGGCGAGCAGCTTCTGACTCTCAATGACCATCAATGACTCTCAATGACTCTGAATAAAGCAGTGACACCCTAGTGACTCTAGTGACTCTTGTGAGCTGTGCCCGACACACACTGGTACCAGCACCACACACACACACACACTACCATGTCAATGTCACTATGTCACCGGCGCGCTGAGAATGATCCGCCACCCAAATTAAATTTGTGGCCAACAAGCGGATCTGGGGTCAGAACCTGACCGATGATGAGGGGGGGTTTGGGCCTGATAAATTGTGCATGACAGCAGATGGTTTACAGTGTGTAATTGCACACCTACAGTATATAGTGGATCTACAAGGTAAGCGTTTCTGATAAAGTGGCCACACAGAGTGGACACACAAGCCCCTGTAGGTGTTTTGTACCGCGTTTCTAGAGTGGACTGGGAGTGGATTGCCGGTGTGATTCATTGCGGCGCGAGAGGAGAATCAGATATTTCGGTCACGCTAGATTTTTGCACCAGCTCGTCTCCTTAAAACCCGTTTCTGCTCTCCTGGGCGTCGGCGAGGGCCCGATCCGCCGCGTGGGTAGTCCCAGCTCACTTCAAACGCGAGACGAGCAACTTTTGCAAGCGTAGACACATTCGCAGACTTTCCCCCTCTCTCGCGCGCTCACACGTCTCTCTCTCGCGCAGGGCCGGGGCGATGTGCTTTTGCTAATTTGCGCTGTGCAGGTGGGACGAGGCCTCATCAAGGCCGAGCGGGCTGAGGAAGGAGGAAGAGCGCGGATAATGGAGCGATGATGGTCATAGAGAGCGCTGTTCTGCTTATGGACGTGGGCTTTGGGGGGGCTCGGCTCTTCGCTAATTGTAGCTTGTGACTAATTGGCGTATTAGTGAAATCCATTCTAGGGCGGCGGCGCGAGCTGCAAGGGACACCCCACAGCTCATTATACCCTCATATTCTGGGAAGAAGAGGTTGTTTGAGGTGGTAAAAAAACAACCACCTCCAATTGGTCAGGTGAGAATGGCAATTAAGAAACTGCACCGGTTCTGAGAGCCCGGGAATGTACTCTCTCATATAAGCATAATTTAGTACGGTCTCCGGTGCCCCGACTTCAAATTGCCACTGATCCGCAGCAAATTTTCTCCGAGTTCTCGAAAGAGAACAGAAAATTGATGGAGGTAAGAGGGTGGTGTGTATGAGGAGTGTGTGTGCTGTATGTGTAAGCGTGTGTTCTTATATATTTCCCAGTATATTATTTTATATATTTTATTGACGAAACGTCTTCATTCTATCTTTGTAGGTAAACCATATAAAACACTTATCTCCAAAACAGCAACTTTACAGGAGAGAAAAAAAACCTTGTAAACTTTCAATGGAAGTCAATGTAAAAAGAGTTTATTTCAGGTCACTTTGAAGAGTTTCTCTTGGTCCGTTCATCAAGAAATTTTGGCACAATGTAAGGGAAGGTTTGTTTGTTCAAATTATGTAGTAAACTAAAAATCGACAAAAATGGAGATTAGTTTTTTTTTTTTTTTTTAATTTAAAAAAATGATGAGCTTCTTTGATTTCACCAAATTAAAAAAAAAACTCTGAAACATAATCGAGAGGAAGATGGATGATCACAAGCCATCAAACCCAACTGAAGTGCTTGAATTTCTGCACCAGGAGTGTAAAGCTTAAAGTTATCCAAAAGCAGTGTGTAAGACTGGTGGAGGAGAACATGCCAAGATGCATGAAAACTGTGAATTAAAACCAATTAAAAAATTTTTTTCCACCAAATATTGATTTCTGAACTCTTAAAACTTATGTATCAGAGCCGAGTCGTTGCGCTTTCCTCCGAGTGCTATGCTGTGATGCTACTCAGCAATGCTGCATCAGCAGCAGTTCAAAAAGAGGCGGCAGCTGACTTCACATGCATCGGCCCTCCTTGTGTTGTGGCATCACCAGTGTTGGGGGAAATACAGAAATAAATACATTTTACTGTTTATAGGGAGCTATCACAACCCACACTCAGTTCTTCATGTGATCTCCAGTCTCCAGTCTCTAGACTACAATATCCAGAATGCACCTCACATTGACATTAGTCCTGTTCACAATCACACTACGATGCAGACGGCACTACCTGGATGACAATCACCTAAATATTGATTTCACCTGTTGCATGCACTATATATACACCTGTAACTAAGTTAAGCTTTCTTTCAAAGTTAAATGAGCACTGGAAAACTGAAAACTGTTTATTTGGGTGAGTAAATCGCTTCTGTTTATTTACAGTAAGCTTAGATTCCCAAATTTCTCCAGCACGGCCGCCTGACAGCGCTATACTGAGGAACCCTGAGGGTTCCAGTAAGCCAGGACGATATTACCTAGCGGTTCGTCCCACGTAGCTTGTTTTAACATGGTAAACATTCAGACTACAGTCCGCTAAACTCACCTCTAAACCTCCTCTAAACGGCAAAAGAGCTAAAACTTAGCGTAGTTATTGGGTAATGCTAATACTGCTCCAGCAGTGCTAGCAGGATGTGAGCAGCAGGCTACAGGTTGATAGTACTCACCTCTGAATGGCGAAAGAGCTAGCTTAGTGCTTAGTGCTAGGATGAACTTCACTGAAACTCCTGTGTAACGCTGTACTTCAGCCGAGTGGTTTTAATACTTCTTACAACCAGACTGATGTAATTCATACATAAGGTGCACCAGATTATAAGGCACACTGACAGTTTTTGAGAAAATAAAAGGATTTATAGTGCATGCTTGGTAACCATACTGTGCATTTTACAGTGAAATTCCGCGTATGTGTATGTATTTATTGTTTTATTGCAGTGATTTTGCAAATCAGTGTTTAACTGTAAATCAGTATGTAGGTTCCCGCCCATATATTTCCCATTCGAAACGCAGCCCCGAGGGCTTAGGCTGTAAGACGCAGCTGCTTTGCGACAGACAGAGTGTGTGGCTCGTCTGCTCGTCTGCACTCGGTGCACGGCACATTATCTCCTCCTCTGGCTTCTCTTTAAGGCTTCGGTGGTGAATTTCTATCACACTGCTTATATAATGACTCTGTAAGAAGCCCGTAAGCCAACTAATCTCCGCCAGTACATGAAACAATGGAGGAGTTAAGCCCAGTGCGGTAACATTAGAATTAAGACGGGCAGGGCCGGGCTGATAGGGAAATTTGAAATAATTGGAAGATTACTTTGGGTTGTATTCTATTTTTCTTTTTACGTGGCTTAAATGCTTGCCTGCGCTGCTTGAGCTGGGATTGGCTGGGGAGGAGGAAATGCAGAGAGCAGTGTGAAGGGAGATGTACTGTATGAGTATGATTGGGATTTTTATCGTGTGTTTGTATACAATTATCAATTTTGCTGATTTTACTGTTTATAGGTAGCTCTCACTCCTGGCGCTAAAGGTACCCCTCTCTCCCACACTCCAACGTTCCAACATGTGACCTCCAGTCTCAGTCTCCAGACTACAATACCCAGAATGCACCTCAAAATGCAACTCAATGACATTACTTCTGTTCACAGTCACACGACACTGCAGACGGCACCACCTGGACGCCAATCACCTGAATATTGATTTCACCTGTTATATGCAGGTTAAGTAAAGCTAAGTAAAAAGCTAAGCAAACAAAACTGTAATGTTAAAAAAAAAAAAAAAACTTTCTTTAAAAGTTACAGTAAATGAGCACTGGAAAACTAAAAAAACACAGTAAGCTTAGATTCCTAAATTTCCCCAGCACTAAGGCTGGAGCATCAACATTATTGTCTAACTGCTAGCGCTACTGGTTAGCAGCGAATGTTATCCGTCAGAGCTACACTGGGGAACTCTGAATGTTCTGGTAAGAGAGATGTGCAGTATGGGTACGATTGGGATTTTTATTGTGTGTTTGTATAAAATGATCAGTTTTGCTGATTTTACTGTTTATAGGTAGCTCTCACTCCTGGCGCTGAAGATAGCCCTCTCTCCCACACTCGAACGTTCCAACATGTGATCTCCAGTCTCAGTCTCCAGACTACAATACCCAGAATGCACCTCAAAATGCAACTCAATGACATTACTTCTGTTCACAGTCACACCACACTGCAGACGGCACCACCTGGACGCCAATCACCTGAATATTGATTTCACCTGTTACTCGCAGGTTAAGTAAAGCTAAGTAAAAAGCTAAGTAAACAAAACTGTAATGTTTCAAAAAAACACTTTCTTTAAAAGTTGCAGTAACTGAGCACTGGAAAACTGAAAACTGAGCATCAACATTAGTGTCTAACTGCTAGCGCTATCAGAGTTCTGGTAAGCCAGGACGATATTAGCTAGCGATTCGGAAAATGGACAATAATCACCATAGGTGGTTCAACAACCAAACTATACCCAGCCATTGCTGGTCCTATCTTGGGTAAAGAGGGGCTCATAAACCTTACAGTGTCAAAGGATGTGCTATAGTGTCTAGCTGTACAGTTGGAAGGTGGAGCTACAAGTGACAGGTTTTCAATAAAGTGGACACTAACAGTACCAGTGGTTGACAACTCAAACAATATCAGGCCAGCCCTGGTCCTATCTTGGTACTTTGGCATTGACAAATGGTCTAGTGAGGGACTCATAAACCTTACTATGTCAAAAAATGGGCTATAACCTCTAGTTGTATAGCTTCAAAGTGAAGCTACAAGGCAGAGGTTTCCAAAAAAGTGGACAGTGTTTGTATGTAAATTAGCACCTGAATGACTTTTCTAGTGTTTTGTCTGTTTTCCCAATTCAGTATTTTTTATTTTCGCTTTATCTTCGTGTGTGGAGCTCTTTGAGGTGTTGTAACTAAACTGTTGTAACTAAAAGTGCCTCATAAATAACAGTGATGGTGATGGTTATTGTTATGGTTGTTATTATCCTCACTATTATTATTATTATCCTCTACTCTCTAATGTGGTTTTGTGAGTGTGTTGGGGCGCTGTTGTTGTTGTTGTTATTAGTGTGTAAGTACTTCAGCGAATGGTGCTTTCAGGGTTTAATAGTTTTTTTGTTTTTTTTTTTTAAGTGAATTCTTGCGGCGGTTTGTTTAAATGTTTTCTCTGCGGCCGATTATTAATACCAGGTTGTCGTAGGACAGTTTTGGGATGTTTCAATGGCTCCCAATGAATTTCTCTCTTTCTCTCTTTCTCTCTACCTCTATGCTTTCCCTCCATTCTCTCCGTTCATTCCCTCCTCCCCTCCTTCTTCACCCTCCTTCATCTTCGAGCTCAGCGCAATATTTCCAGCAGGAAAACATCGATCCCGCTAAAAACCCTCCCACTCCAAAAACCAATTTACCAGTAGTAAAACTAATATTGTCTTTAATCAGATGCAATTAGAGCTCTGAGTTAAGATCTCCTCCCAATTAAAACTCATTAGGCCTCTCTAATAGCATTAGAGGAGTCTTCTGTAACTGCTGCTCATCTGGGTGGCACGCCGGTGGAGTGCGGGGGCCGGCGCCCTCCCGGCAAATAGGGGCGACCCAGTGGGCTTCTGAATGCTTCCGAATGCACACGGTGCAGCTTCCTCCTCGCCGGCTCCCCAAAGCTCAGACGGGCTCTGTAATTGGCCCGGCGGCTGCCGACGGAGGGCCCAGCCGGGGCCGGTGCTCTGACTCAGCTCCCCTTTCCTGATGTTTTCATTTAAGGCGTAATGTTCTAGTTATTTTCTCCACTCTCTCTGAGGCCTTCCCGTATAGCCGCATCTTCCCCACGCATGCCATTTTCTCCCTGTTTGGCCAGATATCCCCAGTGCCAGGCTCTCTCTGTGGCTCATCTGCTTCTATTCCTGCACTCCTTCCCTTCTTCTCTGGGCCATTAGGCGATGGCTCGCAGTAGCTGCTTTCCAGCAGCGCATGCTAGAGATGGGCAAAAGATTGCGCTCTTAGGTTCACTCCTGGAGAACGTGACTGTTTATCAAGGGTTTAGAGTATGGTCAAGGCTGGTTCCATATTGTTGGTCACTAGGGGTGTGTTTAAAAAATCGATTCATCGATTCAAATCGATCTTCATTTGAATGAGCCGATACCGATTCATATAAACCCGAATCGATCTTTAGGAATAGCCCAAAGCCAAGTCATTTTCTTCTGTATTGTCACTCACTGCTACCCGTGTTTATTTTATTTTCAAATTAGTACATTTAACACTGTTGTAAGTTGTTTCCCAGTGTTGTTTTCACCTGTTTCACCTTTATTTAAAGTAAGACCTGACCCACTGGATCTACCGTTAGCTTAGCGGCTTAGCCAAAACAAATCACCGGGGAAGCTAATCCCACTTTAGCCGGGTTTACTAGCCTTACATGCGGCTGGCGCGCTAAAGTAACTCTCCGCCGGTGCTCTAAACAACCC
The DNA here is from genome assembly GCF_023375975.1 of Astyanax mexicanus. Classification (NCBI taxonomy): domain Eukaryota; kingdom Metazoa; phylum Chordata; class Actinopteri; order Characiformes; family Acestrorhamphidae; genus Astyanax; species Astyanax mexicanus. Next base: position 6,557,091 of record NC_064410.1, on the reverse strand, counting down.
CTTCACCACCACCACCACCACAATTCCCCCCATCCCCCCAGAAATGTATGAAGCATGTCATGTTTTTGTTTTATGTAACTAAAATGTCTACGTTCATACAGCGTTGTTGCTAACGATCGCTTCCAATTTCATTTATGTTCTGAACCATATTCACTGGAGTCAAACTGGATTTCAAACTACAGTTTTTATTGTCGAATCGAACTGGGAAATCAGTGACGATACCCTTCCTTATTGGTCACTTGTCATTGATTCATGGTACAGAGAGATAAACTTCAAAAACGTCACATTGCCAACAGTGAGAAGATACAATCAATGGGTTTTGAATACAGTGGACTAAGGGTGTGGACTAGTAAAAAATACATGTACAATTACACACCTACAGTAAACAGAAATACCATCCAATCCATCCATGTTTAACCCCTCCAAATAATGTCTGATAAGCACTGGTTTCATATTGTTGGTCACTTACCACTGGAAAATAAGACATAGAGATGTTCATAAACTGTTTTATGTCAACAGATGGCTATAGTCTACAGTTGTAAATTGAAGCCACAAAAACTGCATTACTTATAAAGTCAACAGTTAAGCCAACCCTTGTAATGGTTGGTCACTCAAATAATATCTGGTCAGCATTGGTTCCATATTGTTGGTCATTTGCCATTGATGACTATGGTTCAGTATAGAGGGAACCATAAACTGTACACCAACAAATTAACCATGGTCTAAAACTGCAAAGTTATGAGATGGACCCAAAAGAGAGGGGGTTCCAGGAAAATATTGGAACCACCAATATCACCATTGGTGGTTCAACAACCAAACCACACCCAGTCATTGCTGGTCCTATCTTGGTATGTTTCCATTGATAAATATGGTTTAGAGGGGCTTATAAACCTTACAGTGTCAAAGGATGTGCTATAGTGTCTAGCTGTACAGTTGGAAGGTGGAGTTGCAAGGTAGAGGTTTCCAACAAAGTGGACAGTAACACTACCAGTGGTTGACAACTCAAACAATATCAGGGCAGCCCCAGTCCTATCTTGGTACTCTGGCATTGATAAATGGTCTAGTGAGGGAGTCATAAACCTTACTTTGTCAAAAAAATGGGCTATGGTCTCTAGCCATATAGCTTATAGGTGGAAGCTATAGCATATAGCTACAAGGAAGAAGTTTCCAATAAAGTGGACAGTAATAATATCAATGGTTAACCTTTCAAATATTCAAATATTTTGGTCATTGTTGTTCTTATTTTTGTACTTTTTCCTTGTTAAACTGGGTAAAGAGGGTCCCATAAACTGCATGTCAACAGGTTGACTATAATCACTAACTGCACAGCTGCTAGATAGACCTACAAGTGAGGGGTTTCCAATAAAGTGGACAATAACTCTACCAGTGGTTGACCAACAGAATACTTACTGGTCCTTGATTGGTCACATGCTGCTTATGAACAAAGTAAAGAAGGGCTCATAAAGTCAGTGTACATCAGTGTGTCACCAGTGTGCTTTATGGGAGGGGTTTCCAATAAAGAGGCCACTGATAATATATGTGAACCATAAACCATATTAGAAAAAAGGTATAGAACAGCTATTCAAGAATAATCTTTTAACATTACACATGCATTCCCTGGTGAAAAAAATATATTTAAAAAAAAATATATATATATATATAAGATATACTTAATTGTACTTAAAACATAATGAGAAATGTATGCTATAAATATACTAACAGATTTAATATATTTCATTTATTTAATACAATATATTAAAAGTACATTAATATTATGCTTTCATCAAATGTTTGAAAGCAAACTTTGATCATACTTTTTTACAATATAGTACAATATAGTGTATTAAAAAAAAAATAGTGTCATGCCTGACTGTAAACAGGCAGAGAGAAAATAAGAGACACTGCTGGGATGTAGAACGAAGCAGTAAAATTTATTGAAATAAACAACAAAATAAACAATATAAAAGAGGACTAGAGCAACACACTAAAGTCGGGCAAAACTGAAAACAAATATAAACACTGACAAAGTAAACGGGACTGGGCCAAAAGAAACAGGGACTAAGGAATAAGTGGAACGGCCAAAACAATAAAACCAGGAAGTAGTAAGGGGAATGGGGAAAAACAAAGGGAGCACTAGACTACAAAATAGCAAACAGAAAACTACTAAGCAGAGCTTAGGAAAATGGCTAGACTAAGAAAGTAAACTGGGCAAACAAACAAAACAAGAAATAAAACAGGGATACTTAGGCCGGGAGGAGTCCAAGGAAAAAACAGGAACTAGGGAAGACAGGCTTGGGAGATAGAACGCTTTGTAGAGTAGCAAACAGGCTGGAACGACAAGGAAACATAGACCATGAGAGCGACCAATACTCGGCAACAGCAGAGAGGAGCAGCGTGCTTATAAGCAACTCTGCCCAGGTGAAGCTGATCTCTAATCAGGGCTGGATGACTGCATGAGCGTGCCCTGATTAGAGGAAGTCCATATATGGGCATGGAGTGCCTCTCAGAGTGTGTGTGTGTGTGTGTGTGTGTGTGTGTGTGTGTGTGTGTGTGTGTGTGTGCTCTAATTAGGGGAAGTCCTTATTTGGGCATAGGGTGCTTGGCTTGGCTGGACGGGCCTGACAAATAGACTACTATGAAGTAAACTTTTAGTTTAATGTAATATAATCAATATACTTCTAAAATATTTATTTCCAAATATACTTTTGTACTTTTTCTAGCAAAGTGTGTTAAAAACAACTGTTACAGTAGTTCACTGAAAGTGCAATATATCATGTAACTTTTTAGGAAGTAAAAAAATGTAAAGTAAATTTGTAACACGCTAAAAATTGTAGTGCACTATATTCAAATATATTTTTATACCCAACTAAATATACTAGAAGTGTGCTACTTACAAAAGACAGGAACAAGAAAGGACAGGAAAAAGAAGCATATTTGTACTCTAGTGTAAATATTTTAAATATTAAAAATTGAATAATACCTGGTGTATAATAAATAGTGGTACAGTTGTAATACTCATTAAATGTATTATAAATTTACTGTAAGCATATTTAAAATATTAAATGTTTAAATGTTACTTAAGTATATTTAAAATGGTTCCATTTTAGTACAAGTAGTTTAGCACAATTTAAGTAAGACTTTTATTCTATTTTTATAAAATTAAAGTATAATACGTTTTTTTTTTTAAAGTTGTTTCATTTTAGCACTCTTTAAATATACTGATTAATAATTATGTGGCTACAAGAACACTTTAGTGCACTATAGCTGTACACTGTAAACCCATACGTTGTTTGAACTCAAATGATTTAAGTCTGTTTTACTTAAAATTGGATATTTCTAAACAATACTCAACTATTTAGAGTTGAGTTGAATTGATTTGTGGGCACAAATACTGTACTATTCAAACTGAGATCTTTGAGTTGAAACAACTTATAATAACTGAGTTTAGTCTGTTTTACCATTAACAGCTTCTTTTTCATTGGCTTCTGTCACAATCTATTTGCATACTGGGTGTGTCCAACAGTTTCTGACTAACACTCACACATCACATCAGTGTGTAGTGATCAGTGATTCCCCCTGGGCTACCTTAGAAATAAATCAACTTCACCTTTAGTTGTAATAACTTGCTGTTTTAATTTATGTTGACTCAAATTTTCATTCCCCATTATTTAAAAAAATTGAGCAAACCCACTGCCTTAAAAAAGAGGTACCACTTTAAAATAAGACTTCCTTTATAAAGGGTTAATAAATGGTTTACAATTAGTTTATTAATGGTTACTAATTAGGTTGTAAATGCCTTAAAAATCATTAATAATCAGTTATGTGGCTGTGGGTTCACTATTTAGCAAACAACAGGTCTACGTACATTTCTACGTATGTGTTGTAACTGACTATTAATTATTTTTAAGGCATTTACAACCTAGTTAGTAACCATTAATAAACTAAACCATTTATAAATTCTTTATAAAGGTAGTCTTATTTTAAAGTGGTACCAAAAAAAAAGTTAAGTAAACTCAACTTATCCGGTCTGACAGTATAATAAAAATAAAAGTTCCCCTTTAGTTGTCATAACTTGATGTTTTAAGTTATGCTAACTCAAGTTTTCACTACCCATTACTTAACTTTTTTAAGGCAACCGGTTTCCTCAATTTTTTAAAGTAAACTCAATTTATCCGGTCGTATAATATAACAAAAATAAAAAAAGTTACATCAACTTTTCCATTAGTTGAAATAACTTGATGTTTTAAGTTATGCTAACTCAAGTTTTTATTCGCCATTACTTAACTTTTTTAAGGCAACCGGTTTCCTAAATTTTTTTAAGTAAATTCAACTTATCAGAGCTTACAGTGTATAATAATGCTTAGTATACTTTAATCTACTTTTTTTCACTAGGGTTTTTATATCAAGTCATTCCTTTTTAGGTCTGCTGATGTAAAAAGAAGACCTTTACATATTTAAGATGATTAAAGGAGCTTCTGTATGGGTCTGGTTTCTGTAGACGGTGGGTTTCTGTTCATTCCAGAAGTTCCATAGTAAAGAGACAGACGTGTCCTTGGTCCTGAAGTGAACTGGGTCTGTGAATAAGTGTGTGTGTGTGTGTGTGTGGTTGCTGTTCGTGGTTCTGAAAAAAAAAAAAACAGCTGCAGTTTAATGGTGAAACTGTCCTTGGTGCTGAAGCTGCTGATTTTAGAGCCAGATTTCATTTGCGACAGATTTACTCCCTCAAATCACTATTATTTCTGGTGATAAAAAAGCACAGCGTAATTGAGTTTTAATTATTTCATATCTGTTTTAAACAATCAGAGATATTCTGTTAAATCTCAAAAAAAAAAATATATATATATATATATATATATATATTATCTCCCGTTCTGTTGATTTTTTGTTTCGATTTTACTGCATTATTTGAACACATTGAGCTACTCCCCCCACAAAACTTTAGACTTTAGACATTGGACACTGCCTAGTCAAAAAAGTAAGTAAGTAAATGATGTGGGGTTGATGGTTGATGCTGCAGTTGGTCTGCAGGTTTAGGTTCAGCAGCATTATGTGCTGCTGAAAGAATGAGGTCAGCTGACTACCTGAATATACTGAATATAGACCAGGTTATTCCATCAATGGAGCCATTTTTTCTTCCCTGATGGCACGACCATAATCCAAGATGACAATGCCAGGATTCAGGGTTCAGTGAGCATGAGTTTATCATTTTCACACATGGATTGAGAGAGAGTTCTCCACAGAGTCCAGATCTTAACCTCATTGAGAATCTTTGGGATGTGCTGGATGGAGAAGAGCTGCTTTGAGCAGAGGTCAGACTCTACCATCATCAATGCTGCTGCAAGATCTTGGAGAAAAAATAATCCAGCAACCCTGGATTGAAATACCACAGTCAATGTTTTCCACAATTAAAATTTACACAATTATTTAATTTATTTGGGGCCAAATTTGGTGGTGATTGGATCTTCTTCAGCTGCTTCAAGACACCAGTGCCAATCTCTCACATTACAGCAAATAACTCTGACACACTTTATTATTGCATAATTAAATCTGACATCACCATTACACCTAATTAGACTGATCTAACCCAGGGCAGGATCCTGGTCATTTCAAGTTGCCATGTGCACAATGTTTTTCACGCACCAGAAAACAAACACTGACTTTGATTTGTTTGTTTTCTTCATTAACAGTTCAAGGTTTAATTCAGACCTTCTGTTTTCCTCTTTGGAGGCATCATGTACAAGTCTTTTAGTTCTTACACACACACACACATGCACACACACTGACTGGTGCTGTTAAGAGTGTGTGGTGTAGATGGGCTGGATTTTCTTCTTGAAGCAGACTCAGATCTGTGGTTCAGCTGTGGAGCGGAAACGGCTGAAGAAAACTGACCCACTGATTGATTTGATTAGGGTTGTACTCGTGATGCTGTTTTCAGTTGTATAGAGTTTAAATAATATTGTAATCCTGGGGTAATATATACTGTGTGGACAAAGGTTTTGAACCGAGTGGATCAACACCAGCAGATGACATGTTTCTCCAAACAAACCATCACTGATCATCAGTAAATTGTACATTTCATTTGTAAATCAAGGGAGCAGAGTCTGGAGGAAGAGTGGAGAGACACACAGTCCAAACTGCTTGAGGTCTAGTGTAAGGTTTCCACCAATCAGTGATGGTTTGGATAAAGGGACATGTCGTCTGCTGCTGTTGATCCACTGTGTTTTATTATCAAGTCTAAAATCAGTGCAGTTTTGTTTTCCCACAAAATCTTACAACACTTCATGCTTATGGAGATGCGGATTTCATTTTCCAGCAGGACTTGTCACACTGCCAAACGTACTAATTGGTCTTATATAATATTCTAATTTTCTGATTAGACACTGATTTTTGATAGTTTTTTTTGGTTGTCTGTAAGCCATAATCATCAACAACAACAAAAAAACACTGAGAACAAAAAGAAATCACTCTGTGTTTAATACAGTATATGAGTCTCATATTTTGAACTGAATTAATGAAATAAAGTGAAATAAATAAATGTTGTAATTTTCAACATTCAAAATGCTTTCAGATCTCAAATAATGCATATTCATAGTTCATTTAAGCTTTACTTTAAGAGTTCAGAACTCAATATTTGGTGGAATAACCCAATGTATCGTAGCATGCTCTCCTCCACCAGTCTTACACACTACTTTTGGTTAACTTGATGCCACTCCTTCTACAGAAAAATCCAAGTTCAGCTTGGTTTGGTTTGTTGGCTTGTGATCATCCATCTTTTCTCTTGATTATATTCCAGAGGTTTTTTATAATTGGGTAAAAAGAAACTTTAACAAACTCTTAAAGAAATATTTTTATTTTGTCCAGAGCTGTACATGTATATATTCGAAATGTAGAGCTTTAAAAACATTATTTACACCTTGATCATTTAACTGTGGCTTTGGAAAGATGTGCACATTCTCACACATTATTTCCTGCAGACATTTATTTAATATTTTTTGGGGGGGGGGGTTGGGGGTTGGGTTTTCCAGCCACTGTTTACCTGTCAGTGCCAGGGTGGATTTTTACATTCTGCTCTTGCAGTGGGAAATTGGATGTGCCCAGTTTTGCAGTTTTGCTCTAATGGTTTATGTCGCCCAATTGGCGGGACTGGTTTAAGGTTTTAGGCTGCGTTTACTTCATTAGGGTGCATGTTTTAGTGCTAATGGGGGACGAGAAAGTGAGTGAAAACATGAGTGAACTCCAATGAGAAGAGAGAGGCGTTCGGTTCCTGCGCTCTGTTGTTTGTGGAAAGTGAACGCAATTAGACAGTGTTGGGAATCACCAGAGTATTAAACTCTCGTCTCGTCTCGGCTCTGACAGGTAAGCAGTGGGCGGATCTCTGAATGCAGAAAATGGCCCGTGTTAGCAGGGAATAAGTGGGCCCACCTTTACCGAGCGCCTTATTGCTTATCGGCCTGACAGTCTCCTTTACGCGCCGCACAATGAGCCGCAATTACTGAGGTCATACTGCACTTCAGAAGGGGGTCAGCTTGTAATTACAGCGAGATGCAGAGAGTAACAGGCCATTAGCGAGCGCCGGCTGCATCGCTGTCATAAAGCCGCTGAAGATAAAGCAGTGTAACCGTACCTGAAGAGCTTTCTCTGGTTCTACACCGGTCCGAAAGCCAGTCTGGCTCCGGCGGCCGTCGACCGGGTGTGAGGTGGAGAAGGACCGCGCGAGGCTTGACACCAATCTGAGCTAATTAGCAGAAGGCCGGCGTTTCTCTCCAGCCTCCAATTGCCTTCCGCTGTCAATCAGAGAGTCACTCTGGTTCACAATGAAGTTATGGGTAAAGACACAAGAGGGGGGGAGGAGGGGATAATTGAAACTAATTGAGCACAGTGGAGAATCTGAGGTGTCGATATCATGGCAGGTAGACCAGAGAGAGAGAGAGAGAGAGAGAGAGAGACAGAAAGAGAGAATGTGAGAGAAAAAGACAAGGAGAGAGAGAGAGAGAGAATACATAACAATAAATACTGTATTTTTAGTGGAAAACACAACCGACCTTGAACGTTAAAATGTGGTTGAAATATGACTAAAGTAATGTCTGTTGTTGAAACAATATTGAATCAACATTTGTTGTTAAATGGTTGTGCAAACGTTGAATTTTTTAAAAATATTATTTTATTTAAAATTTTTCCCATTTTATCCCCAATTTAGCACAGCCAATTACCCAACCCACTCATTAGGACTCCCCCTATCACTAGTGATGCCCCAACACACCAGGAGAGTGAAGACTAACACATGCTTATTCCAGTACATGTGAAGCCAGCCACCGCTTCTTTTCGAGCTGCTGCTGATGCAGCATTGCCGAGCAGCATCACATCACAGCACGCTCGGAGGATTCCGATACATCAGCTCACAGACGCCCTGCGCTGCGGACATCACCCGAGGAGTAATGAGTCTCTACCCAGCCGGAGGGAGCAGGGCCAATTGTGCTCTCTCTGAGCGCCGGCAGCTTTGATGGTAAAGCTGCACGAGCGGGGGTTCGAACCTGCGACCTCCCGCTCATAGTGGCAGTGCTTTAGACCGCTGGACCACTCGGCGCCAAACATTGAAATTTTAACGTTTATTTGAACTCCATGTTCATGTTCTATTAGTTTTGCTGTTTTAGTGTTCAGTAATCAGATCAGATGTTCAGTAATCAGATTGGTAGTGGTGGTGGGTAACGTTCTCTTTACTCTGTAGCTTTACCGCAGTGATGTGAGTTTATTTTTAACACTCCGTTAACCATAGAAATTAAAAATTTTAAGTGAGCTATGGTTCATTAAAGGTTGAACGTATGACATTGAAACAACGTTACTATATCGACATTGATTGACTTTTTAGTGCAGAATTCGAGGTGTCGATATCATGGCAGGTAGACCAGAGAGAAAGAGAGACAGAGTGAGAAAAAAGGTTTGAGAGAGAGAGAGAGAGATAATACATAACAATAAATATTTTTAGTGGAAAATAGAAAGGAGAGATGTGTGTTTCTGTGTGTGTGTGTGTGTGTGTGGGGGGGTGTGTGTGTGTGAAAAGAGAGAGAGAGAGAGAGAGAGAGAGAGAAAGAGAGAGCAACAGTAACAAAGAAAGACAGAGAAGAGAAAGAATGTGTAAGAAAAAGAGAAAAAGGCACACAGAGAAAGAGAGAAGTAAAAATAGATGGCGCAAGAGAGGAAGAAAGGGAGAAAGCGAACAAAGTGCAAAAAGGAGAGAAGCAGGGATGAGGATGAGAGATATATATAGAGAGAGTGAGAGTGAGAGAGGAAAAGAGAGATAGAAAGAGAGTTACATAGCGAGAGAGATATAGAAAGAGAGAGAGATCAGAGGAGAAAGTCCAGCAGTAGTGAGAGAGATTTATTAATTTAGTAATTTAACTTTAATGTGTTTGTGTAATTATTTGTACTTACTTCTTGGCCTGTCACGATAAGAATTTTTTGTGGACGATATATTGTACTAGATATTATTGCGATACGCGTTATTTTTGTGATTTTAAGGCTATATAAATGCCACTGACGTAATGGTAACAGAATAGTATTAAAAAGTAATTATACGCATTTTAAAGACAGCTA
>NC_064410.1:6465000-6545000 GCF_023375975.1 Astyanax mexicanus | reverse complement strand
TGCTTTAGAAAAAAAGGAAAAAACGTTTCTGTGCAATTTGCATTTCCATATGCTGGCAGTGGCGCCAGAGAGAGTGGATAATTGGGCTGAATGCGGTGACGGTGAGAGAGGAATAGAGAGGGAAAGAGAGAGAGAGAGAGAAAGAGAGAGAGAGAGAGAGAGAGAAGGCCATCTGAAAAAATAAATAAATAAATAACAGCCATTACTGTGCGGTTTTCCCTTTTTTTTTTCCAACAATGGTCATTTTGCCATCCTGCTCTCAACCACTTGTACCGCTGAAAAGATTTACCTTGGCCTCACATTTTCCCTTTTTCCCTTTTTCTCTCCATCTGCCTCCTCTCTCTCTCTCTCTCTCTCTCATGCTCTCTCGCTCATTTTCTCTCTTTCCCGCTCTCTCTGTCTCCACCCCTCCCTCTCTTTTACTCATGCACACTCTCGCTCTCTCATTTGCACGCTCTTTCTCTCTCTCTCTCGCTTTCTGTATCATGCTCTCGCTTCATTCTGTGATTTTCTTTCTCTCTCTCTCTCTATCTCTCTCTTTCTTTCTCATCCATATTCATCCTGCGTCTCACTCTCTCCCCCCTGTCACCCACTGCACAGCGTTAATACACCAATTAGCCCTGAGAGCAGATAATGGACTATTTCTTGTTGCGAGAGAGAACGAGAGAGAGAGACAAAGAGAGAAATACATAAAGACAGAAAGAGAGAGAGATAGAATGAGACAGTTTAAGACAGAGAGAGAGAGAGAGAATGAGATAATAAAAAGAGAGATAGGAAAGACTGAATAGCAAAGTGAAAGAGAGAAAAGAATGAGACAGTGAAGGGGAAATAAAAAGAAAAAGAATGAGACAGTAAGAGAGAAGATAACAGTCATAAAGAGACAGAGAGAGAGAGAGAAAGAGAGAATGCTACAGCAAAAGAGAAACAATGAGAGTTATAGAAGATTTATAGAATAAGACAGTAAGAAATAGAGAGAACAAGAACAAGACAGAAAGAGGTTGAATGAGACAATCAAGCTGAGAGATACATAGATGAGGTGAGAGAGATAGAATGAGACTGATTAAAATATAAAGAGACACAGAGAGGAAATGACATAGTGGAACAGAAAGAATGAGACAGTGAAAGCAAGAATGAACCAGTGACAGAGAGAAAATGAGACAGTGAAAGGAAAATGAGACAGACAGAGACAAAAAATGAGACAGGGAAAGAAAGTGATAGAATGTAACAATCATAAAGGGAGAAAAAGAGAAGATAATGAAAGTGAGAATGAGCCAGTGAAAGAGAAAGAATAAAACAATGAAAGCAAAAATGAAGCAGTGAAAAAGAGAAAACGAGACAGTAAAAGAAATATGAGACAGGCAGAGACAGAAAAATAAGACACTGAAAGAAAGTCATAGAATGAAACAGTCAACATAAGAGATAAAGGAAGATAATGAAAGTGAGAATGAGACAGTGAAAGAGAAAGAATGAAACAATGAAAGAAAGAACGAACCAGTGAAAAAGACACAATGAGACAGTAAAAGCAAAATGAGATAGTGGAAGAAAGTGATAGAATAAAACAGTCATAAAGTGAAAGAAAGGGAAGATAATGAAAGTTAGAATGAGACAGTAAAAGCAAAAATGAACAAGTGAAAAAGATAAAATGAGACAGTAAAAGGTAAATGAAAAAGCAAAGGTAATGAGAGTCAGAATGAGACAGTGAAAGAGAAGGAATGAAACCATGAAAGCAAGAATGAAGATGTACAAGAGATAAAGAGAGAAAATGGGGAATATAATGAAAGTGAGAATGAGACAGTAAAGGAGAAAGAATGAAAACAAACAAAAAAAATTAATCAGTAAAAGAGAGAAAATGAGACAGTAAAAAGAGAGATTAAGATACTGAAAGACTGAAGGAGACAGAACGAGACAGTAGGTTCAGTGCTGGAGAGAAAGGGATAGAATGAAACAGTCATGAAGAGAGAAAAAGGAAAGGTAATTAGAGTGACAATGAGATAGTGAAAGAGAAAGAATAAAAACATGAAAGCAATGATGAAACTGTACAAGAGATAAAGAGAGAAAAGGGAGAATATAATGAAAGTGAGAGTGAGATAGTAAAAGAGAAATAATGAAAACATAAAAAAACAAACTTAATCAGTAAAAAAGAGAAATTGAGACAGTAAAAGGAAAATGAGACAGGCAGAGACAGAAAAATAAGACAGTGAAAGAAAGTCATAGAATGAAACAGTCAAAATGAGAGAAAAAGGAAAGATAATGAAAGTGAGAATGAGACAGTGAAAAGAAAGAATGAAACAATGAAAGAAAGAACGAACCAGTGAAAAAGATACAATGAGACAGGAAAAGCAAAATGAGATAGTGGAAGAAAGTGATAGAATAAGTGAAAAAAGGGAAGAAAATAAGACAGTTAGAGTGAGACAGTGAAAAGGAAAGAATCAAACAATAAAAGCAAGAATAAACAAGTTAAAAAAGAGAAAAGTAGACAGTGGAAAAAAGGGATAGAATGAAACAGTCATGAAGAGAGAAAAAGGAAAGGGAATGAGAGTGAGAATGAGACAGTGAAAGAGAAATAATGAAACTGTGAAAGCAAGATTGAAGCTGTACAAGAGATAAAGAGAGAAAAGGGAGAATATAATAAAAGTGAGAATGAGATAGTGAAAGAGAAAGAATGAAAACATGAAAAACAAAAATCAACCAGTAAAAGAGAGAAAATGAGACAGTAAAAACAGAGATTGAGATACTGAAAGAGACAGAATGAGACTTGGAGAGAGTTGTGGAGAGTTGTGAGATGTTTCTGAGGGTCTGTGGGGGTCTTGTCAGTGGTCTGGATGTTCCTGGTGAAGAGGAGCTGATGTGTTAAACGTGTAAGTGGCCGCTGAAGCCGTCACTTCTGCTTGTTTTTCATTTCGCTCTTTATAACAGCCGTATTTTCCTTTAGAAAAACTAATCGCGGTGTAATGAGCCGTGCTCGCCGGCAGCCAGACGAAGCTGCTGCAGATCTCTGTAGTCAAACGATATCTGATGCTACATTAGAAGAAGAGGACCAGCCTCATGTGTGGTGAGCACTCCATTGGGTTTAATAACATGCAGGGTCCTTGATTACGGAGACGAGTGGGAAAGCTGTGGAGCCTCCGCCTCGTCAGGACGAATTTACTCCTCCGGCGGAAGCAGAAGACCTGGAGTGCTTTAATCCCAGGCTAGTTTGGGTTTAGCTGACAAGTTGCAACATCTGAACTGAAGTTCTCACAGTCGGACTAAGTTGGAGTGAACCACACAGTCAACAAGCATTGCTCAAGTGTGCACAAACTAGACACTTTGAGGTTTATCAGACCTTCTAGACGTGTCTCGTGAGATTTATTTCTTGGGTTTTGTTGGGAAAGGACGCTGGATCTACCGTCAAACAAGAAAGCATCACTCGTCACTGCTTTTACATAGCATTGAGAACCTTTTAACAAAAGTACAGAAACTACTTAGCATGGTAACAGCCAACCAACTCCATGCTATCTACCTGAGATACCACAGCAACCACCTACAAGTAACAAGAGCATAGGGAACTGCCAATAGCAACTTTAGTATCTAGTAGCCCAACAAGGACTGCAACCATCTAGCTAGAGCATTGAAACTGATTAGTAACCCCATAGAAACTAGCTGAGATACCACAGCAACCTCTTGCAGTAACAAGAGCATAGGGAACTGCCAACAGCAACTTTAGTATCTAGTAGCCCAACAAAGACTGCAACCACCCAGCTAGAACATCAAAAACTGTTTAGTAACCCTATATAAACAACCTGAAATACCACAGCAACCACTCATAAAAATCACCTAGGATATCACAGCAACCACCTAGCAAGAGCATAGAAACTGTATAGTAACCCCATATAAACTACCTAAAATACCACAGCAACCACTTAAAGTAACAAGAGCATAGGGAACTGCCAACAGCAACTTTAGTATCTAGTAGCCCAACAAGGACTGTATAAGAGCATGAGGACTGTTTAGTAACCCAATATAAACTACCTAAGATACCATAGCAACCACTTGCAGTAACAAGAGCATAGGGAACTGCCACTAGCAACTTTAGTATCTAGTAGCCCAATAAGGACTGTACAAGAGCATGGGGACTGTGTAGACTCCCCATAAAATCACCTAGGATATCACAGCAACCACCTAGAAAAAGCATAGAAACTGTATAGTAACCCCATATAAACTACCTAAAATACCACAGCAACCACTTAAAGTAACAAGAGCATAGGGAACTGCCAACAGCAACTTTAGTATCTAGTAGCCCAAGAAGGACTGCAACCACCTAGCTAGAGCATAGAAACTGTTTAGTAACTCCATATAAATGACCTGAGATACCACAGCAACCACTTACAGTAACAAGAGCATAGGGAACTGCCAATAGCAACTTTAGTATCTAGTAGCCCAATAAGGACTGTACAAGAGCATGGGGACTGCATAGACCCCCATAAAATCACCTAGGATATCACAGCAACCACCTACCAAAAGCATAGAAACTTTATAGTAACTCCATATAAACTACCTAAAATACCACAGCAACCACTTAAAGTAACAAGAGCATAGGGAACTGCCAACAGCAACTTTAGTATCTAGTAGCCCAACAAGGACTGCAACCACCTAGCTAGAACATAGAAACTGTTTAGTAACCCCATATAAATGACCTGAGATACCACAGCAACCACTTACAGTAACAAGAGCATAGGGAACTGCCAATAGCAACTTTAGTATCTAGTAGCCCAATAAGGACTGTACAAGAACATGAGGACTGTGTAGACCCCCCATAAAAATCGCCTAGGATATCACAGCAACCACCTACCAAAAGCATAGAAACTGCATAGTAACTTCATTTAAACCACCTGAGATACCACAGCAACCCATTTGCAAAGGCATAGGAACTATTTACTAACTCGATAGCAAACACTTAGAAAGTGCAATAACCACTTAGGATACCCTAACAAGGTCTGGATCTGCATAGAAACCCAGTATAAACCACCTGAGACATCACAGCAACCGTGCAGCAAGAGGATAGGAAGTTATTCCACAAAATGATGAGAAGAACACTTTTATTTAGGACAAAAAATGAAAATGATATACAAAAATACAAACTTTTCAGTCTAAATAAATAAATTGGGTTATTTACTGATTTTAATTGGTTTGAAACATCATAGAAATATGTTTGAAGCACTAGAAGTAAATGATATTGGTTGGGAAAAAACAAATTGCACTTCCCTTTTTTCAACACTCAGCTGATACATGTGTTTTAAGCAAATAAGTAGAGTTATAATAGAAGAATAAAACAAGACATTTTGAAGGAAATCTTATTTTTTAGGTGTTTTCCCAATGGATTTGCAGATGCTTTACGGTACTGGTATTTTTTTTTAAAGAATAAGTTCAGCCCTTTCTAACCATATATGGATTATGTCTATGTGTGAAGGGATTCCTGAGTAATTAAGCTCAGAACACAAGGTGCGATTTTGGACATAAAATCAGTCTATTGGGTTCTAAGGGTTAACTCCACAAAAACTACTTCTACCAGTTGCTGTTATGGCAACCACTTGGAACAGCATAGCAGCCACCTACCACACCAGTTTCATTATCCAGTAAGAAACAGCTTTGGAAACCCTATAACAACCATCTGGAATATTATAGTAACCCTTAGGAACAAGACAACAACTAGATTGGGACAGAAGCCACACTATAAGTCCGGATAAGTTAAAATTTACTTACAAAAATTGAGGAAACCGGTTGGCTTAAAAAGGTTAAAAAATGGTTAAAGACAACTTAAGTTAGCATAACTTAAAACAGGGGAAGTTGATTTAACTTTTTTATTTTTGTTATATTGTAAGACCGGATAAGTTGAGTTTACTTAACTTTTTTAGGGCAGCCGGTTTGCTCAATTTTTTTAAGCTATAGGGAATAAAAACTTGAGTTAGCATAAATTAAAACAATTGAAGAAGAACTTGATTTATTTGTAAGGTAGCCCGGGGGGGATCACTACACACTGATGTGATGTGTGAGTGTTAGTCAGAAACTGTTGGACACAACCAGTATGCAAATAGATTGTGACAGAAGCCAATGGAAAAGAAGCTGCCAATGGCAACAGACTAAACTCAGTTATTATAAGTTGATTTAACTCAAAGATCTCAGTTTTTGAATGTATACATGCCCAAATATGTTCAACTAACTCAAAATAGTTGAGTATTGTTTAGAAATCTTCAATTTTTTGTAAAAACGTACTTAAGACTTAAATCATTTGAGTTCAAACAACTCAAACAAGGTTTAC
Source organism: Astyanax mexicanus (assembly GCF_023375975.1). Lineage (NCBI taxonomy): Eukaryota > Metazoa > Chordata > Actinopteri > Characiformes > Acestrorhamphidae > Astyanax > Astyanax mexicanus. The sequence continues at coordinate 6,538,702 of NC_064410.1, read as the reverse complement.
AGTGCAATGGAAAAAAAAGCTGCCAATGGCAACAGACTAAACTCAGTTATTATAAGTTGATTTAACTCAAAGATCTCAGTTTTTGAATGTATGCGTGCCCAAATATGTTCAACTAACTCAAAATAGTTGAGTATTGTTTAGAAATATATATCCAATTTTATGGAAAGCAGACTTAAATCATTTGAGTTCAAACAACATATGGGTTTACAGTGCAATTAAAAAAAAAGCTGCCAATGGCAACAGACTAAACTCAGTTATTATAAGTTGGTTCAACTCAAAGATCTCAGTTTTTGAATGTATACATGCCCAAATATGTTCAACTAACTCAAAATAGTTGAGTAATGTTTAGAAATCTCCAATTTTATGTAAAAACTTACTTAAGACTTAAATCATTTAAACAACTCAAACAAGGTTTACAGTGCAATTAAAAAAAAAGCTGCCAATGGCAACAGACTAAACTCAGTTATTATAAGTTGATTTAACTCAAAGATCTCAGTTTTTGAATGTATACATGCCCAAATATGTTCAACTAACTCAAAATAGTTGAGTATTGTTTAGAAATATATATCCAATTTTATGGAAAGCAGACTTAAATCATTTGAGTTCAAACAACATATGGGTTTACAGTGCAATGAAAAAAAAAGCTGCCAATGGCAACAGACTAAACTCAGTTATTATAAGTTGGTTCAACTCAAAGATCTCAGTTTTTGAATGTATGCGTGCCCAAATATGTTCAACTAACTCAAAATAGTTGAGTGTTGTTTAGAAATATCCAATTTTATGTAAAAACAGACTCAAAAAAATCATTTGAGTTCAAACAACGTATGGGTTTACAGTGCAATGGAAAAGAAGCGGCCAATGGCAGCAGACAAAACTCAGTATTAACTCGTTATTATAAGATGGTTCAACTCAAAGATCTCAGTTTTTGAATGTATATGCAGCTACAAATGTTTGCCTAACGTAAAACAGACTTTTATGTAATTTTATGCAAAACAGACTTAATTCATTTGAGCACAAACAAAGTATGGGTTTACAGTGTATGGAATAAATTCTCAGCCATGCATATAATGAATTGTGTATATAGAACTCACACACATATATATATATATATATAAATATATACATACAGTGCAATACAGTACGATTAACTGTGACATAATCACACTTAATTTAATTTGATTTAATAATAGAAAAAAGAGAGTAAGGAAAGTGAGCCTTCCTTAGCTTCTTTATTCTACGCTATCGTTCACCGCGTAGTCGTTTATCCATAATTGTCCATCATTAATTTCATTACGCTGACTGTCCTGCCAATCATTTACCTCATCATTGTGACTCTTCTATCAATCACTTGCGATTAATTTCACCCACGTCTTTAGAGAACAGCTGTTTGCGTGCAGAATGCGTTTAAATGATCGATTTACCAAACCAAAACCATGTTTTTCTTTTCTGACATTTGACTTCAGACGGTTCGCAGACTGGGGGACGGCTTTTCTTTTTTTTTTTTCTTTTTTTTTGCAGTCTGCAGTTCCTGTAAGGGCAACCATTGATCGGTAAAAGCATGCTGCTCCTGACCTTGGGAAAGCACCCCTAAAGCAGCACGAGATGAGCTCTCTCACCAGATATGTCTGAACATCTAACCTGTCAGAAAACAAACGGAAGAGTCAGCAGTTCATAGAGAGTCATAGCATCAATGTGAACATGATCTTAAAGGGGTCAAGGCCTACGGTACAGAAATATATAAAAGATGATATGTATTGGATTGATTTTGGCTCCTGGGAAAGACCTGTAATTGGTTTAGAACCTTACATCATGTGAAAGTTCGGTAACACTTCCTATGAACCCTGTATTTATAATACCTTATAATGACTGTTATAAGCCTGCTGTATAATAACTCATAAGTACTTACAGTACTGACATTCATAACACACTATAAACTACACATGTGAGGGTTTATAAAGAAAGGGGTTATAATGCCTTATAATATTTGTTCATAGGTACATTGCACAATTTAGTGTTGTAATGCACTATAACACAGATTTGGAATATTTTAGTATAATACATTATAATATGCAGCTATGCTTTCTCAAATTAAGCTTTAACGTCCTTATAAGGAGATAGAAGGCCCAAGAACAGGCGGAAAAAAAAAAACGAGAGTGGGTGGAAACTAAAGACAGAGTGAGAGACAGGGGAGGGATGTAAACAAAAGCTCGCCAGAGAAGCATTTTATTTGTTATTTACTCACAAGCCAGATGTTTCATGCTCACGGGCCACATCTGGCCCACCGGCCACCTATTGCTGACCCCTGATCCCTGAGGATATCAAAGTAACCACTTGATTTGTATTTGAATCCTACTTCTGTGTTGGGTCTACAGCATAGCCTCCACAAGTGGCCTACACCTGCCACTCGTGCACGTTCATAAACGTGCATTTGTGTGTCTGCATCACTTCGCAGTTTCAATATAGAGATGGAAATGTGTAGGCGGGAAGAAAAATTGCTGAAATTTTTGGAGCTTTAGAAATCTTTAAGACTGAAACAGCTGTTTTTATTTGGTTTGAATGTTCTGGAAAAGCACACGCCTCTGCAGAGCCGAACACATAATGTCCTGCAATACGTTACATGGGAAAGTGCAACCTTTGCATGTGATTTCCCCTGAGGCCGTGCAGGAGCGCCGCGGCTTTCCGAGCAGGAGAGCACGCTGCAAACCCTCAATCAGCATCGGTCACGGCCAGGCGGCCGGCACACGTGTTGCCTGTGTTGGGTCAGCTCCAAGGACCAGCCGGACTGGTAACGACAAAGCAGCCTCAAATGAATTCGGGCCGCTTTGAGCCGGTGTTTACAGACCTCATATAGCGCTCTAATGTAGCCTCACACTGTGGGCTGAGCACTGCTGCTGGGCTGCAGTGTGAATACTGGACAGTTATACAGTTGGCCTGGACCCAGACATTGTTACAACTGTATTAATGCAGTAAATTAATTCATTAACCAATTCATTAAAAAGATTACTTAAAATCTTACAGTCTTAATAAAAGAGAATAAAGGAATAGCTCAAGCAAATCATAGACATCATGCTTTAATTTATTATAAATATAATAAAAACTGAATAAAAAATATAATTAGCCAATTAACCCATAGAAACCTACGGAAACACAGGCACACCTTGCGTTCTCAGCTTAATTACTCAGGAATCCCTTCACACATCAACGTAATCCATATATGGTTGGAAAGGGCGGAGCTTACTCTTTCTAAAAATATCGATGAAATCCCAGTACAAGAAACCCATTAAAATATATATATATATATAAAAGTGAGATCTCCTTCCCTTAGTGCTTTAAATATATTTATATGATGTTTCAAACCAAGTAATATCAGTAAATATCAGACTCAAAAGTGTCCACAGAAAAAAAAAGTGTAAAACTACCTGCTTTACTCAAACTAAAGCTAGGTATGGTGTGCGCACTACTTTATATAGTTTTTATTTTACTTGCTCATTTTTACTAAGTAGTTTACTAATTTTACACTAAATATTTTTATTTATTTAGACTCAAAGGTTTACATTATTGTATATGGTTAGTTTTCTTTGTGTTTCCTGATTAAAATACTGAAAGGTATAGGCTGCTCTGAGTGTCAGGTTTTTAGTATCTACATGTATCCTAGAGGTGTGATTATTGATTATCAAGAAAAATAAATCCGCCTGATGCTGTTTCTTCATGTATTTTATCAAAGCAATAATAATTAATAAGTCATGTAATGAACTATATATCATTAATATTCTTATGTTTTTAACTCATAAACACTCTAGTCTAACCATTTTTGAAACTTTATCTTAGGTGTGAATATATTTAAAGTCTATACATTCAAAAATAAGTAAAAAAAAAAAAAAAAAAAAACAGGCGCTTGGTAAAATTTTGACCAAAACATGTTCAGTTCCAGGAAAATATAACAATTCTGCTTCCTTTTACATTTTAAATGGTTATATTTTTGAGCGGCCGTATGTCTTCTGGAGTAAAAGAGATCAGGGTATGAGTCTGTCTGATATAATTACTGTGTTATAAGACCCGAAAAAGAAACTGAAAACAAACACGGAGAAAAAATACACCAAAACAGCCTAGAATTCAAAGGGTTGATTGGACAGAAATGGATCTGGTAAACCTATATATATATGCATATATATATATATATATGCATATATATATATATATATATATATATATATATATATATATATATATGTATATATATATACATATATATGATGAGCTTCTACAAATAATAAATAAATAAATAAATAATAACAAACTGATTAAGTAATCAGTTCATGTTAATAGGTTGCGTATAATCATGGACAGTTTATGGGACAATCAATTATAGAGTAGTCTCTTTTATAGGCTCTTATAAATAAAATAATGGAAAAATGAATAGCACTGTAATCTCTTCTAGGCAAGGCAATGCATTATTCACTAATTAACTGATAATGTAATTTGCTAATCTATGTCTTATAGGGTGGGCTCCAAATAATAAATTAATAAATGAAAATAAAAAATCATATAAAGCAATAATTACAAATAAACATTAATTCATTAATCAAGTTATTAACTGATACTGTAACTTCTATGTAACTGTCCCATGGGCTAAATTCACCCAAAAAATAACATCAATTCATTAATTAAACAAATAAACAAACAAACAAACAAATAAATGGGTTCTAATGAACAAGGTACATATACATATAATGGCAAATTAATAAATTAATCAACAATTAATTCAATTACAAATTCTAATTCACTGACTATTAATTAAAATAATAAATAATTGAGCATAATGAGTTTACCAATAAATTCAAAGATGCATGAAAACTGTGATTAAAAAAACAGGGTTATTCCACCAAATATTGATTTCTGAACTCTTAAAACTTTATGAATATGAACTTGTTGTTTTCATTGCATTATTTGAGGTCTGAAAGCTCTGCATCTTTTTTTTTTTTTTTTTGTTATTTCAGCCATTTCTCATTTTCTGCAAATAAATGCTCTAAATGACAATATTTTTATTTGAATAAAACAACAATATCCATTTTACTCAAACATATATGTATAAATAGACATTTTATAAATATAATTTGACCAGGGGTGTCCGAATGTTTACAGGCTCTTTATTGTTAGCATCATTTTTATTAGAAAAGGCTCCTAAAACTAAATCGATATGTTTAAAAGGATGAGCCCGTTTAAGTAGAGCACTTTTTAAATTATTAAATTAATTACCCAATTAATGAATGTAGTGATAATGATAGTGAAACTGCTATTATATATACAATAAACACAAGCCTTTATCCTGTCTGTGTGTGTGTGTGTGTGTGTGTGTGTGTGTGTGTGTGTGTGTTTTTGTGTGTGTGTGTGTGTGTGTTTGTCATTTCTGATCTTACATCCTGTACAGTGTTTTTCCTCAAGCATCTGCTGCTGCAGCCGAGAGCATATAAATGAATAAGAGCACAGTCTGTTGAGGAGATGACAGAAAGACCTCGTTTTTATCACTCGTTAATGTGTGTTTCTGCCCACAGAGAGCAAAAATCTTGACCGGAACCTAATGACCACCCCCGTCCACTCCTCCACCTGCGATCAGAGGCTTCCTTCCAGAGATGTAGAAATACTAGAGAGCCAGACCTGAGTAAAAAAGTACAAGTGCTCTATCAAAAAGCAGTTGCTTGAGGAAAATTTAAGTGTTCTTTAAGCTCCACCTTTAAGCAGAAGTACTAAAGTATTCAATATTTTTGTACTTAAGTATTAAGTATAGTGAAGTACTGAAAGTAAAAGTACAGTACTTTGTTATTAGTGTAGTTATTACAGAAAGCAGTGGAAAGTTACCCTGCGTTCACACTGGAACGCGACGAGTCGCTTGTGTCGCCCAGCGTTTGTCGCTTGTGGGCGTGTCAAGCTCAACGCCCGCGTTTATCATGGTCCAGCCTCCGACAAGAAAAAAGGCACAAAAAAGGAATCACTTGGCCACTTTAATCTCCAGCTATAACTCCCAAACTTGCTGGAATCTTGTGCGTTTCTGTGATTTAACTGCGCTGGAAACGCAGCCGTTCCCACAGACTGATGTGGGTCCACCCCGTTCAACAGAAAGAACCGGGAAAGAAACTAGAAATTCAGAGGACGTCGAACCGCCTTGTTTGTGATTGGTCCAAAGAAAAGCTAGGAGCCAATCGGGTTAGAATGTTGCTTCACCGCGTCATAACTCATTTGCATAGAGTTGAGAAAAATTCATCTCCGTGTCGCTTGTCGCTCTGTCGCTCTGTCGCTTTGTTGCTTTCCAGTGTGAACGCAGGGTTAGCGGTGCTAAAGGCAGAACAAGAGCAGCGAGATCTTCGTATAAGATCAGCTTGATACCGATACAGCGTTTTAGTACTTGAGTTAAGTATTGCAGTAAAAATAATACTCCAGTAGATACAGACACAGCATTTTAGTACTTGAGTTAAGTATTGCAGTAAAAATAATACTCCATTTGATACAGATACAGCGTTTTAGTACTTGAGTACAGTAGTGAAGTAAAAATAATACTGCAGTAGATACAGATACAGTGTTTTAGTACTTGAGTACAGTAGTAAAGTAAAAATAATGCTCCAGTAGATACAGATACAGCACTTCCACTCCACTTCTACTTCGTTACTATACATCTCTGTTTCCCTTGATACCTTAACCTTTTTATTTCTATTTCTGAACATTTATTTTACCATATAAAAACATTGTACCGCATTACCGAGTAGCATCACAGCGCACTCGGAGGAAAGCGCAGCAACTCTGACACATGGTTCTGATACATCAGCTCACAGACGTCTTGTGCTGATGGACATCACCCTTTGGAGTGATGAGGGGGAAAGAGTGCCATCTTCCCTCCCAGAGAGAGCAAGCCCAATTGTGCTTTTTCAGGGCCCCAGCAGCTGATGGCAAGCTGCATGACCGGGATTCAAACCAGCGATCTCCTGATCATAGTCCCACATTGGCATTTTAGGACTATTGGAGACTTCCATACATTCTCGTTGTGCAATCTGAGATGTTTTAGTGTAATACAGACAACAGCAGTGCCAATATTACATGTTATAGCACGAACCTCAAGTGTATTATTGTGATTATACCACAGTTCCATTATCGCTGTATATTAAAAGATTTTGAGTTAAAGAGGATGAGAAAATAAGATCTGTTTGGTTATAAACTCTCTGCAAGTTAAAATAGTTCCATTGCTGCTCTGTTTGTAGCTGTGCTGTTTGGCTTGTAAGCGCTGCATCGTTGCTAGGTTACCTCTGTGTGGCGGAGTAATACATGTAGAGCTTCGGTTACAGTGCATTACTGGCTGACAATGACAGTGATAATGACACTCATAGAACCCCAATCTCTCAGCAAATCCCATGGCAGGGTCGGAACTAACTGTAGTATAATTATATTTTAGACACATTTCTGCACATTCTAAGTATAGATATCGTTGATTTGCTTAATTAAACAAATTAAAATATAGAATTAAATGTGCATTAATTATGAAACTGTCATCACCATACTGTTCCCACATTCATCCTAATGAAACCATCACAAACATGACAAGACACAGTGGCCACGATACAGCACAATTATGTTTATAGGGGGATGGTCCCTATTAAACACATGTGCGATAAGATTACTGCTTAATTAGATAATTGTCTTAAATGAGGAATTAATTGGCTAATTAATGACTGCAATTAATTCCAAGCAAGCATGGCCACAGACCCAATGTGTCTTGATACATGCCCTGAAACACTGAAACAGAATCCTGGTGCTTATTTGTTTTAATTGTGTGTTGATTTGTTTACTTATTTTAACACACTTCTGGCTGCTCAGTGCTGACATCAGTACGACCACCACTCACAGACCCCGGAAGACAGTGCACTAAGATCTGCAGCAGTGTGTGTGGAGAGAGAGAGAGAGAGAGAGAGAGAGAGAGAGAGAGAGAGAGAGAGAGAGAGAGAGAGAGAGAGAGAGAGAGAGAGAAAGAGAGAGAGATAATTCACAGGTGCATCTCAAAAATTGTGAATATCATGGAAATGTTACTTTATTTCAATAATTCAGTTCAAAATGTAAAACTCATATATTACAGGGGTTGGACAATGAAACTGAAACACTAAATTGGAGCAGCCTGGTGGCCAATCTTCATTAATTGCACATTGCACCAGTAAGAGTAGAGTGGGAAGGTTCTATTAAGAGCACAGTGGTAAGAGAACAGTTTTGCTCTAAATATTGCAATGCACACACCATTATGGGGGACATACCAGAGTTCAAAAGAGGACAAGTTGTTGGTGCACGTCTTGCTGGCACATCTGTGACCAAGACAGCAAGACAGTCTTTGTGATGCATCAAGAGCCACAGTATCCAGGGTAATGTCAGCATACCACCAAGAAGGACCAACCACATCCAACAGGATTAACTGTGGACGCTGTAAGAGGAAGCTGTCTGAAAGGGATGTTCGGGTGATAACCTGGATTGTATCCAAAAAACATAAAACCACGGCTGATCAAATCACGGCAGAATTCAATGTGCACCTCAACTCTCCTGTTTCCACCAGAACTGTCCGTCGCCACAATAAATTATTGTGCTCTAAAACCAGGTGTTTCAGTTTTATTGTCCAACCCCTTTAGATGTATTACACACAGAGTGATCTATTTTAAGGGTTTATTTATTTTATTGTTGATGATTATGGCTTACAGTCAATGAAATCCCAAAAATCAGTATCGCAAAAAAATAGAATATCATATAAGACCAATGGATACTTTTGGCAGTGTCGGCAGTGTGCCAAGTCCTGCTGGAAAATGAAATCCTCACTGACTTTGGCCTTGATTAAACACAGTGGATCAACACCAGCAGATGACATGTCTATCCAAACCATCATTGATTGTAGAAACTTCACACTAGACCTCAAGCAGTTTGGACTGTGTGTCTCTCCACTCTTCCTCCAGACTCTGATCCCTTGATTTGTTTTTCAAAAGAAATGTACAATTTACTGATGATCAGTGATGGTTTGGAGAGACATGTCATCTGCTGCTGTTGATCCACTGTGTTTTATTATCGAGTCTAAAGTCAGTGCAGTTTTGTTTTCCCAGAAAAACTTACAGCACTTCATGCTTCCCTCTGCTACTGACAACTTTTATGGAGATGCAGATTTTATTTTCCAGCAGGACGTGGCACACTGCCCACACTGCCAAAAGTACCAATAGTTTAATATAACATTATAATTTTCTGATTTTTCTGATCTAGTGGGTGGTTCCATCCAAATGGCTCATAGAAGCACATGATTCCAGACACCAAACTCTTTCAACTGACTCACAGAAAACAGATGGAGTGTTTACATGGGCAGGTTTGTGGGAAACTGGGCCCAGGCTACTATGCTAATATTTTGTGTACTAACCTACCAACACACACAATAAGGTTGTACTAAAGTCAGTATTAAATTGAAAATGACCCTAAATTCCAATTCAAGTCTTGATTTTAAGTTTGAATTTGAGATTGCAAACAAAAACCAGAATTGCAATTCTAATCAAAATTGCAGGAAGTACAATTGGAATTCCATAAAAAATTTAAGTAATTTATAATTCATAATTAAGGTGTATTTAACCAGAAAGCTTTACAGTATATATTAAATATGATTATATAACATGAATTTCATATGCATATTATTTTATGGACCACAAATTAACATTAAAACATTCTGTTGAACAGATAATTAAAAGTACTAATATTTTGATAGAATGATAGAATAGGATTTAATTTCCCAGAATACCTTGTTTTATTTTAGTCTTTTAAATGGTTGTCCAAACATTTAATATATTATTTGTAAGGTTAATAAATTATAATAGCATTTACCAAAACTTTGATTAATTTGATTACTTTGACAGACAAAAAAATGCTAATTATTCAAAATTACGGGAATGCATGGTTAATATTAGTTGTGTCTGTACATCCATTTGGAAGAGAAATGTATGTTAAAAGTATCATATAATCACTGATATGCTTTAAATTCAAATTCAATTCAACATCATGTAGGATGGATCTATTTCAAATTTAATTAAATTATTGACTTGAATTAAATTCTGAAATTCTGAATTTTTTATAGCCCTAGTATACAGCATACAATCAGACTGCAGCCCCTGACTAATCAACTAATCTAAAAAAAATAATCGTCAAATTAGTCCATTAAAATAGTCGATTAACACATAATCGCCCTGGTTTTGTTAAAACGTTTAAAAGATGTAATTTAATCATTTTTTTCTATAAGGTTTATTCATTGTTCTTTGCTATCAGTGGGGTGAGAGAGGCTCAGGCAGAGAAAAGAGAGAGAGAGAGAGAGAGAGAGAGAGAGAGAGAGAGAGAGAGAGAGATACAGAGAGAGACACACACACACCACACACACACACACAGTGAGTGAGAGAGAGAGTGAGTGAGAGAGATGCAGGGAGAGAGAGAGAGTGAGTGAGTGAGAGAGTGAGTGAGAGTGCAAGCAGAGCGCGCGCGAGCAGAGCGAGCAGCACCGTGCAGCTCTGCAGTGGCGGAGAGTCTCGTCGCGCGAGCTGCAGTTGAACAGAACGTGACTCCAGCACGAGCTCGCGCTCTGCTGCGTGGAGGTGGGCAGCAGCACCCTGACGCTTCCCTGCGCTCGTGCCCGGTGCTTGGGACGAACCCTGAGGGCTGGAGAACCCGCAGGAACCCGCAGTCTGCTGGAGAACCCTCTGCTTTACTGTTGTTGTTACTGTTACTGTTGTTATTTACTGCAGGCTCGTGCGCGCTCGCGGCTTGTTGTTTTACTGCTGCTGCAGCTGCACGCGGAGCCTCGTGATGAAGCTCGGTCCGTCTGCCCCAGCGGCCAACATGTCGTCGGATCTGCGCGCGCGCTGCCGCTCGCTCCCGTCCGGACCGCTCTCTCTCCGCGCGCGCTGCCGTCATTCCTAACCGGGAGGAGGAGGACGAGGAACCGGGGGACCGGGCGCACGAGCTCGTGAAGGAGAAAAAGAACAGATAGAGAGACAGAAAGAGAGAGAGAGAGAGAGAGAGAGAAGAGCGAGAGAAGAGCGAGAGAAGAAGGGAGAGAGAGAGAGGGAGAGGTTTATTAATTTTTAATCTTTATGCATCCGCACGAAGACGGAGGAGCGCGCGAGGAGAAGAGAAACGGGGAGATTGAGAGAGAAAGAGAGAGAGAGAGGGATGAATGAGAGGAGCCACTGAAGGAGAAGAAGAAGAAGGGAGGAAGGAGAGAGATTGGAGGAAGCAAGGTAAAGGTATGGGAAAAGGCTTTAATACTTCTACATGTGTAGGCTATGCACATAGACTATATATATATATATATATATATATATATATATATATATATATATATATATATATATATATATATACTCATAATCATGTTCTATTGTTGTGTGTTTATATAGAATAACAACACGAGGCAGTTCATATATTCATATAGATTGTAAAAAATAAGTGATGGGCAATATGATAAAAATATTTATTGTATTATATTTAAAGAAATTTATGCAGTACATAATTTCCATATAATATATGTAATACATATACAGTCATGTTATATGTGTACATAAATCAGCAGAACAGGTGGCACTGTATATAAAACATTGCAATATTTTTTACTGCTGCTAAATGTATATATATTTTAAAAAAATGAGTAATTTCAAGAATATAATATTTTACCATTGTATACAGTTCTATACATGTTTAACAGTTTCTAACATTCAATAGAAACAAAACATTTTTTTAAATATTTTTTTTCTATTTTGTAAACTACAGTAACTTACAGTAACACTCTTGTACACTTTTGTATGAAATAATAATAATAAAAATAGTAACAAAATTAACCATTTAACATAAAAATGATGCAATGTAGCATCTACACATATAACAAAATACTAGATTGCAAACATTAACAGTTACACAAAATTATCCTTAAAGCTTCACAGTAAATAATTTACAATACTATTATTACAATATGTATTGTGACATTTTTTTTGTCTCTATATATTGTGTATGATACTGTATCGCAGATCCCTTATTACAATACACACAATACATACAATACATCCAAACATACAGGGATTTTCAACGATCATACTTTTGCATTCCATGCACCTACAATTAATGATTAAAGTAAAATAAATAATATTTTATATAGGCAGATATCATATATTTCATGGTGCATGGTAAACGAAAATGAAAATTTGTCAACGATGGATTAGTATCATTCAGGTTACCACTACAGTTTACAATTATTATTTAATTATTTGAAATTATTGTTATTATTATTTTTTAAATATTGCGATGTGACTAATGCGCACATTTCGATGCTGTTACTAAAACGATACATTGTACGATACATCCCAACTACACTCAACATTTATTACAATATATTAACCTGCAGATAACAGCTAACAGTTAACAGTAGCTGCAGATTTTTAAAAAGAACAAAAAATGCTTTTTTTTAAATCAAATACTTTTTCATACTTACTTAGTGATATACAGTGATATATAGTGAAATACTACACTACACGGACAGAAGTATATTGGGACGCATACACACTTACACACGTAATTCAAAATTGCGAACAATTGCTGAGGGTCAATATTTCTTCCCTTTTACAAAAGGATAAAAGTGTATTGTATGGATAATGGTAGCAAACTATCATAATTAGATCACGATACAATATATAATGTTGTCCCATATCATGTTGCCCACTTCTAATACACCCAATACATATATACATAGTCACAAATGTACACATGCACACATGTATATACTTGCTGTGTTATTTTTGTATTTTTTTTTTAGCCTTTATTAGATCACAATTGCACAGTTTATCCACAGAGAGTGCATCGACACACTCTTGCTTGTCCTCCAGACATGTATGCGTGGGTCCACATTGCATGCAAAGAAAGAATTCGGTCATACTGCATACATATATTTGCTGACAGATATGGACCTCATATATGCTCTCAAGTATAAATCCCATGTGTTTCTCTCTTTAGTTTGATGTGTGTATGGTTGTCTGGCTTGTGATTACAGATGATAGATGCACTTTAAAAGATCTAGGTCCTCATTGTTAAAAGGCACAGGTTGTTCTATTTGAAGATTGCGTTGTTATACATCAGTATAATGCATATGTAGTGATATAGATACACATATAGAAGAATTATACTGTATGTAGGTTATATGTGCACAGAGAGTGCATCGACACACACTCTCACGCTCTTGCTTCAGACGTGTACGCGTGGGTCCACATTGCACAATTCAAAGGAAGCGTTCGATCACGTTCATGTTCGGTAATCTGTACTGCATACTGCATACATATATTTGCTGACAGATATGTACCTCATATATGCGCTAAAGTATAAATCCCATGTGTTTCTCTCTTTAGTTTGATGTGTATAGGGTTGGCTGGCTTGTGATTACAGACGATAGATGCGCTTTAAAAGATCTCATTCGAAGTGCTCATTGTAAAAAGGTACAGGTTGTTCTATTTGAAGATTGCTATGTTATATATCAGTATAAAGCATATATAGTGATATAGCTTATATATAGTATAGTATATATATACATGTGCATGTGCATTGCAGTCTGTGCGCAGGAGAAATCATAAAACAGCAGCAGCAGCATCATCAGTAGTGATATAATGCTCTGCAGGTTGTGCTGGAGCTCCAGTTGAAATTGAAAATTGTGGAAAAGCAGGAGAGATGGTAGTTTGGTGGCTTGGAGAAAAAGGCCCCAGAACAAAAACTGTGGCGTCCTACATGTATGAAAGGAAAAACGGGAGATAAAGATATATTTAGAAGCTTTGTCTTTTCTTCTGCTTTGTCTTTCAGTGATTTACAGACACCTGTACATCCTTTTTATCACTAGGCTCTGTGTGGGGTGTAGTGTGTAGTAGTGCTGGGCGGTATGGCCAAAAATGTTACTGCATATTACTGTATTTTTCAAGGTACTAACGGTTTCACTGTATTTTTATTATATATTTTTTATTTATTATATGTTTTTGCATGACTGGGCTTTAATATAGGTTTGTGAGTTACTGTACTGTACATATATTAGGAGTACATATCATATAAAACACTAAGGCTTTAAAATAAGGCTTTGATTAGTATAGGGTTTACTTTGTCCCACAAAATTACATATAACATATGACGAAATCAGAAAAATAGCTAAAGAATGTGAAAAATAGATAACACGGCTCCCTTTACAAAATGCAATATTTTAATAAATAGTTCCATAAACACTATAAACAAACTATAATATTCCTCAAAAGCTCTATTGCACAAGTTAGCATAGTTAACATACAAGCTTAATATCAATTTACTATATGTTATTTCTAAAGCCATTAGAGGCATTACAGTATTAAAATCTACAGCTACAATTCCCTTCTTTCTCCAGTTAACAAATACATTCAAATTATCCTTCAAGCTACAGTATTAATATATTATATATATTAAAATTAAAGTAGTTACTGCTATTTTACTGGGATAAAAACACTCATATATAGTAGAAACAGAAGTAGGAGATGTTTTTATTTATCTACAGGACAGAGCTAGACCAGTGTTTGACTCTCTTCTTTGATGGCGCTGTTCTGCACAGCGCTCCGCAACGCCTCTAGTAGTGTGGTGGTATGAAGAAATGCATACCGGTTCAAGTTCACCCTACAGCAGGGGTCACCAACATGGTGCCCGCGGGCACCAGGTAGCCCGCAAGGACCTTATGAGTAGCCCGCAGACCTGGTCTAAAAATAGCATTTTTGTTGCTATTCTTTTTTTTTTTTAAATCACAGTTGCATTGGTGTAATTTTAGATTATATTAGATTAATATTAGCTTAGAGATAGCCTATAGTTTATATATTATTATACAATATAATGTAATATAATATGTAATATTATATTAAAATATAATATAATATAAAATGTAAACAATTGCAGAGATTTATAAAAATAGTGTTGCATATTGATATCTGTGTCTTCACATAGATGAATGTCATTAATTATTAATAATAACATATAATTAAAGGTAAATTGAGAAAAGTTGTAATTTCATGAGTGTGTATCAAACTGGTAGCCCTTCGCATTAATTGGTACCCAAGAAGTAGCTCTCAGGTTCAAAAAGGTTGGTGACCCCTGCCCTACAGTATACCGAATAATATACTGATTATACTGAAAAATCGATTCGATTAATTGAGTAATCGGATAAAACATAAAATGAGAGATTTTATAAAATAAGACCTTTCACTTAAAAATGAATAACCAATTGGTTTAATTTTTAAATTCACAATACATTTCCACATTGCAAACACAAATAGAAATAAATAAAACACAAAATAGACATAAATACTACAAGTAATCATTTAGTAATTAATTATTTAATACATTAAGTTAAATTATTTCAACTTAGAATTTCTTGTAAGTATTAAATATAGGGCATTAATCAATAATAAAGGCGTAAACATTGGCTTTATTTTGTGCATCTTAGCTAAATGACAATACAGTAACTTTAGCTCAGCTAACTTTAGCATGTATTTATTTATAAACTCCACAGAGCTGTGTTTACTGATTATATAAAGCCTGTATTAAGTCTAGAACTTGTCTCTGTTGTAATAAACACAATAAGTACACACATTAGACAGTATTAATAATAATCATCACTCCACAGCGCTGTTGTTATGTTATTAAGGCACATTAATGTTCATCTCATTGATTTGTTATAAGTTAAATTTACCTCCGCCTCCTCCACTTCCTGCTTCCTGTTTTGTGGGTGACGTAACGCTAAGCGCGCTATTTCACATTAAAAGTCCCCGCTAAATTTCGTGCTCTGTGTTTAAAAATTAATTAAATGATTCTTCGAGGAGCAGAAAATTAATCAATCAACTTTTTAGGTACCACTTTAAAATATGACTACCTTTATAAAGGGTTTAAAAATGGTTCACAGTTAGTTTATTAATGATTAATAATTCGTTTGTAAATGCCTTAAAATCATTAATAATCAGTTATAACACATACATTGAAAGGGCAACACTGACCTGTTGTTTGCCAAGTAGTGAACTCACAGCCGTCTATATTGTTGCCCTTTCTACGTATGTGTTATAACTGATTATTAATGATTTTAAGGCATTTATAACCTAATTAGTAACCATTAATAAACTAATTGTAAACCATTTATAAACCCTTTTTAAAGGTAGTCTTATTTTAAAGTGAGTAACTAACTCTAATTACTCGAGTAATCGTTTCACACGATGCACACTCATTCACACACCACAGGCTACAGGTCCCTCCACCGAGGTCCCTTCCTCCTTCAATCCTCCACTCTCACACACACACACACACACACACACACACTTCCTCTATAAGGATTTTTTTTTTTTAATAAACTCCACACCGCAAATAAATGAACACCCATTCTCCACCACCACAAGCCCTGCATTAACAGTCCGACCGTCTATAACCGACTATAAACTGTAAATTAATGGACGCGCCGCGCCTCAGACTGTAAATGAACAGATGATTTCGACTGCAGCCTATAAACGAACGGACACTCAGGCTGCGAACTGTATGTTAAGTGATGACTCAGGTTGCCACAGGTTGTAAATGAACACATGCTTCAGACTACACTCGCTAAATGAATAGCTCATTTACATTCAGAATTAATAGATATTTTCGGCTCGGGACCGTAAAAAAAATAATGCACGCGCTGGGCTGCCGGCTCTGAATTAATACAAAACAATTTAGTGCATACTGTAGTGCATACTGAATGAATGGATGCTTTAACGCCAAGATCGCGCATTCAAAATGAATGGATGCTTTAAACCTGAAGCGCAGGAAGCACTTTGGAGAGAATATCATATCCTACATATCCTTTATATCCTATATATTCTACATATTGCTGCTGTCTAGTTAAAATATTAATACTATTTGTTTGTCAGGTTTTTAGTTTTTTTTTTTTGTCATTTGAACCATTTGAGCTCTGTTCACAGTAAGTAAGTATACAGTAATTTCTGGACAAATGGACCAACAGAAATGACCTGAAATGTTATATTTTGACCTCTGTCGTACGTTAAAAAAGGTTAAGAAGTCATTATTCTGCATTATTTTAATTCATATTTTTAGTATGTCCCAAAAATATTTGGAGCTTAATTTTTTTTATTCTTATTAAATACATCCTGTACATTTGCACGCCTGGACACTACTCAGACTTAACTTAAATACAATACCTGCAAAGGTTTATATTTAGTATTTGGCCATATCTGCTGATACCTGCTATGTCCTATACTTAATTTATTCTGTATTACTGCACTACCTCATATCTATCATATCAATCTGCTTACTTTTATCTATCTGTCTATCTAATTGCTTAAGAATTCCAACTAAACAAGTGAAGACTATTTTGGTTTCTGTGACTGACCTCAGTTGTATTCAAATGACCTTTGCTCTGATTGGCTTGGCCAGGGCTGGGACACTTATATGAGTGACATGAATGGGTGGGGCTGAACAGCATAATGTATGCGAAACGAATATATATATATTATATTGTGACTGTCGTATAAGAAAAGATAAAAAAAAAGCCTCTTAGTTGACAATGTAATTCAGAGGGAATTAATAAGGTTCAGAGCTTCAGAGTTATTTTGAAACATTTTAATTGGTCAATTCATCATCAAATTTGGACAAAAATTGAAAGGTCGATATTGAACTTTTTATTGAACAATTATATCATGACCTACAATGAAATGCATAAAATTTGGGGGTGATATAAAAATGAGCTTCACAGAAAGAGTTCATTCTTGGAGGATTTTTGCAGATTTTTTGAATTTGGACCTAATGTAAAAGAATTATATCATGAGAAAAAAGATTAAATGATAAAAATGGTATAATGATATATAAGTATATAAGTATTGATTGTTGTGACCTCACAGACAATGCATTTTTATCCTATTACTTTGAATAGGTTGCTCTCTATTGGACTGAACTGTTGGAGCGAACACTATGTTCCGAGTCATTTTGGAGCATTTTTATTGGTCATTTCCATTTCTATTGAAATTTGGACACTATGTTAGGAATGTTAGGTCCTGTATTTGGCTCCGTCCATCTTCCCATCAACTTGAACCATCTTCCTTGTCCCTGCTGATGAAAAGCCGGGTCAAACCATGATGCTGACACCACCATGTTTGACAGTTTGGATGGTGTGTTCAGGGTGATGAGCTGTGTTGCTTTTTTAAGCCAAACATTCCGGATTATAAGGCGTTTGTTTACTAGAAAAATAGAAGTTCGAAGAATTCAGATTTCAATAGTCAATATGGAGTATTTAAAGTATGATTTTTTTTAACGCTGTGAAAAAAGCTAGGTGTTCCATCCCGCACCCAGAGAAAACGGATGGAAAGTGACAGTTAAGTGTGCGGCGCGGCTGTCTCTTAGAAACGACTGGAGGGCTGACATTCACAATATTTCACTCGGCTGGCCCAAAGGAGGAAGCAGCAGGTAGTCAGTCCACCACCACTGTGGCCGTTATTGTTTTCCGTCTAGACTTCAGCTATCAATATCTCGGGTCGTTCTTTAAGGGCCTGCGCTGAAACCGGCCTCGGACTATAAAAGATCTCAGCTGAGAATTCTCACCAGGCGTTCCTGCTCCGGATGCAGTCCGAGGGTCTGTTTGTTTTTTTCACCGCTACTACAATTCAGCTGCAGGTCGAATCTAAGAATAGAATCTATTCATTTCTGGGTAGAGAGAGAGAGAAAGAGAGAGAGAGAGAGAGAAACCCTCCCAACGTTTTGGAGAGGATATCAGACGCCAGCGGTCTGCCAGGGCACTGTTTTAGAAGCTGGGGAGCTGCCAAACATCCTCGTCTGGAGCGCTGGAAGGATTTATGTCCCTGTGTCCGCGTGTCACATCACTATCAGAACGATTATTCTAAGCTTTCAATGGATGAATTATAGTCAGGCATTAGTGCCATATTAATTGGGGCCTCATTTCTTGTAATGTGCCAGTAATCGGACTGCGATTCATCTCTATCATACTCTCCTTTCCATTTTTTTTTTTCAAAATTGCAAGAGTACTTGGATGTTGCAAGGTTTACCTGATAAACAGGAGGCCATCATTTTGTGGTAATGGTGTTTTGAAGACCAAATAACATTATCAACTTATCGTTCAATAAATGGACATGACTTCATGACTTTATCATTTTAATAATCGTAATTTTGTCCAATGTGTTTGCACTTGCAAAATACACTTTTATATATATATATATATATTGTGACTGTGTGACCTGGTAGAGACAGAGACACAGGGAGTAAATGAACTTAAAACGTACCTTTATTAGAGAAAAAAAAGAAAAATCACCCGAAACAAACTTAAAGAAACTTAAAGAAGTAAAGGCTGATTCAAAGTCTTTATGCTGGTCCAACGCGAGCCAGCTGGGACAGACCGGGGCTGGACGTCATGGTGTTGGGCAAACCCATGCATGGTTCCCCTGCCTCCCCGCACATGTGTATAAATATAATTTATGACTAATTTATAACCTACTTTGATTCAAATTTGGGAACTTTTCAGGTTCCAAAATTAGGCCCGTGAACAGGAACGGAAAGTTTATTGTCTTTAAAAAGGCGTAAATCGTTTTTTATTATATTATGTTATCATTATATTAGTGCCATTTATTGGCCTTAAATGCCAACAAAATTGTTTATTGCAATCTTTTCTGGGACAAAAAATTATTATCATAACAGGCCTACCTCTAATATACATAATGTAGCCTAATGATTTTGTGGGCTCATCTTCCTAGAGATTTTCTCTAGGAAAACTGCATTTTCGAGTCCTGCTCATGGGAGCCCTTCTGCACTGCATATTTGTGGCCGACTCCAGCTCTAACAGCATAATTAAACACATTCATAGAGTTTGTAATGAACTGTTGATTTAGGTCATGTGTGTTGGGAGTGAAACGGGTACGGAATGATCAGCTATCTTAAGTGAAAGTATCTTATATAAACTATGTCTATAATGGCAGGTATTATTATACTAGATCAGGACTGCGTGATATGTACCTTGCAATTATATACTATACATTGCAATTACATTGTAATTAAAAAAAAAAAAAAAAAAAAAAGGTACCCGAAAAGCATTTAAAAATTATTTGCTCACTTAAAAGTCTATTTTCTGGTCTATTTTCATACATAATGCTCATTAACTGACACTACTACGGATGCCTACTATACATCGAAGTGAGCAAGGGTGTCGCCATGTTTCCCTTCTAATAGGGAAGCTGGGGGAAGCGCCTAAGTAAACAAAACTGTAATTCTTAAAAAAAAAAAACCTTCTCAAAAATCTAATGAGTGCTGGATGTTAATCTACGCAGATTTCTCTACTGAAAACTGTTTTTCCCGTTTATTTACAATAGGCCCAGATTTCCAATATTTTGTCTAAGGTTGAGTTTTCAGTGAAGTTTCTCCAGCACTAAGGCTGGGTGCAGCAGCATTAGCATTAGCATTAGCTAGAGGGACTTACATTTCGCCCGATAGCGCTAGACTGAGGAACCCTGAGTTTTCTTGCATAGTCCAAAAAATACGGTATTCATAGTCTTTGAGATTGAGGTTATACATATATGTCCAAATGTTTGATGACACCTCTTCAACTGAATACACATTTTCATCTATTTTAGGTTGAACCCTTTGCTAATACATACAGCTCTGGAAAAAAATAAGAGCCCACTTAAAAATGATGAGTTTCTTTGATTTTACCCAATTGAAAACCTCTGGAATATAATCAAGAGGAAGATGGATGATCACAAGCCATCAAACCACCAAGCTGAACTGCTTGAATTTTTGCACCATGAGTAAAGGCATAAGGTTATCCAAAAGCAGTGTGTAAGACTGGTGGAGGAGGAAAACATGATGCCAAGATGCATGAAAACTAGAGTTATTGCACCAAATATTGATTTCTGAACTCCTTTCTTTGCATTATTTGAGGTCTGAAAACTCTGCATCTTTTTTTTGTTATTTCAGCCATTTCTCTTTATTTTCTGCAAATAAATGCTCTAAATGACCATATTTATATTTGGAATTTGGGAGAAATGTTGTCCGTAGTTTATAGAATAAAACAACAACGTTCATTTTACTCAAACAAGAGAGCCATTTCTATAAACTGGTTAGAAACCTATTCGTATATTCCACACTTCAGTTCAGATCACTGCAACTGAAGGAAGGCTGACCACCCATCCACAAACAATAACCACATTTTTTTCACCCCAAGAAATATAACAAATAGCATGAATTATTCCCTAAAGCAGCCGAAAACGTACCAGCCCACATCCCCAGCAGAAGCTGGTGTTACACCAACACCTCCATTCGAAGTCAAAGCTTCAGATTTGAGCAGGTGTAGCACTGTTTTTTTTTTATTCTGTAAAGGCTGTTCAGGTTCTCCATGAGAGCCTGGCTTCTGTTCTCTGAGTGAACGCTTCCAGTAGACTTCATGAGTCACATTTTTCTGAAAGCCTCGGTGGATTGCACTCCAGCAGCGTATACAATGGGATTTTCATTTTTCAGGAAAAAGAAAAAGAAGGAAAACAAACCATGAAAAAGCAGAAAAAAGGCAAGAAAAAAATATCTACAACACAGTGTGACACTGTTTGCACTTTCAGACCTTCCATTTCGCTGGATGGAGGGAGGGCTTCTGCTGATTCATGGTGCCAAAGTGTGGATAAACTTATATTTAGTAATATAATAAAATATGACATAATATAATATAATACAGCTCTGGAAAAAAAAAATAAGAGACCACTCTGATTTAGCTATTTATAGGTTTATGTTTGAGTAAAATAAATTAACATTGTTGTTTTATTCTATAAACTACAGACAACATTCCTCCTAAATTCCTCCAAAATTAGAGCATTTATTTGCAGCATTTATTTCCCAGCTTGCTCACTTACCAGACATCCCTGACCCTCCTGATCACGTGTCGCTACGGTGTTCACACTCGCCGAGCTTCTGATTGCTCACACCTGGACTGCCTTGTATAAATACCCAACCCCCCCCCCCCCCCCCGTTTCCTTTGTTCCTTTGTTGTTGTTGTATTCAAGCTCTCCCAAATTCCAAACAAATAAAGTAATTTCTAGTATTTATTTACAAAAAAATTTGTTTTATGAGTTCAGAAATTTATTCCAATATATGCTGTAATAATCCTGGTTTTTAATCACAGTTTTTTTTTTTTTTCATGCATCTTGGCATCATGTTTTCCTCTCCACCAGTCTTACACACTGCTTTTGGATAACTTTATGCTGGTGCAACACTTCTGGTGCAACAATTCAAGCAGTTTTGCTTGCTTTGATGGCTTGTGATTCTCCTTGTTTTAATTTGGTTAAATCAGAGACACAAATTTTTTTTCCAGAGCTGTATCGTGATGTCATATATATATATATAGCCGACCCCAGGTTGCAGTCTGCTCGGGTAAATGATGTGAATTTTGTATTGCACGCTATTCTGTACAGCTGCTTCTCGCATGCGTGTAACATTTTCGCTACACGCCCCTAGTGAGGGACCTGAAACAGTCCCTGCCTTTTCCAGGCTCGTGATCTACAAGCTGTTTATTTTACATTCCGTACCCATCTCTCCATCACATTCTCTTTCCCTCATTCTTTCTTTCTCTCTTTCTTTCTTTCCCTTCCTTGCGTCTCCTCTCCCTGCGGGCCACAGTGTTGTTCGCCTGTCAGTCACGGATATTTTTCCCCCCTCCGTCTGTTGTAGCTCCTTGTTCGGCCTGTTAGGAGGAAGCGTCCCCCGAGACCCGAGTGGACATTGTTTGATTTTTTTTATTTTATTTTATTATTTTTTTCATTTTCATAGTCAGCTGCCTACTGTACGTGAAAAAAAAAAAAAAAAAAAACAGAATCGGGCAATGCGTTGAGAGGGGACTAATTAAATGTACATCAGAATTGTACATTTATTTTCTTCCGAGGCTATATATTGCTTCCCTGTTCGTTTGCCTCTGGTTTCCAGGGATGAATAGGCCTAGTATTGAACAGTAATTAGGCTTTGAATATTAAACAGATTTCTCTTCATTTATTATTAGGAGCGGACGGAGCGGAATGGTGATTCTGCAGTGACAAAGCTGGTTCATTTATAGAGGCGCTGAAGAATGAAACAAATGTGAGATAAAATATAGCCAGCTTTATACCTGGCATTAACATGCATCCTGGGTGATCTGATCATTTTTCAGACTATAAATTGCACTTAAAATCCTTTCATTTGACCAAAAATCGAAAGTGCGCCCCATAATCCCGTCAGCTGTCCACTGAAGTACAGCGTTATAAGGGGGAGTTTTCAGTTTTAAAGTTTGTCCAGCACTAAGGCTGGGTGCAGCAGCATTAGCACTAGCCGCTAACCACAGCGCTAGTTCTTTCGTCGTTCAGAGGTGACGATTATAGTGGACTGTAGTGTGCATCATAGCCGTGTTAAAACAAGATACGTGGGACGAACCTCTAGCTGGTAGCACTCCAGGTTCCTCAGTTTAATGCTACTGGGCGGTATTTACGTCACGCTAGTGTTGCTGTGGTTAGCGGCTAATGCTAATGCTGCTGCACCCAGCCTTAGTGCTGGAGAGACTTCACTGAAAACCTTTAAAACTCACCCTTAAACAAAATATTATAAATCTAAGCTTACTGTTAATAAACAAAAGCGATTTATTCACCCAAATAAACCGTTTTCAGGAGAGAAATCTGTGTAGATTAACATCCAGCACAAGTTTGACTTTGTAAGAAAATGTTTTTTAAAAGAATTACAGGTATGTTTACCAGCTTTTCTATTAGAAGGGAAAAATGGCGACACCCTTGCTCACTTGGATGTAGGCATCCTTACTAGTGTTTCTTACTGAGCCCCCACTGTCCATGGTGATGTTTGTGCACAAAGACAAAATCATGAGTGCATGTGTAGTGTGCTCAGATGCTAAAATAATTAATATTTTTTTGGTTCATACACATACAGCTCTGGAAAAAAATAAGGGACCACTTAAAAATGATAAATGATGATTTTCTTTAATTTGACCAAATTAAAAACCTCTTGAATATAATCAAGAGGAAGATGGATGATCACAAGCCATCAAACCACCAAACTGAACTGCTTGAATTTCTGCACCAGGAGTAAAGACATAACGTTATCCAAAAGCAGTGTGTAAGACTGGTGGAGGAGAACATGATGCCAAGATGCATGAAAACTGTGATTAAAAACCTTTAGGGTTATTCCACCAAATATTGATTTCTGAACTCTTAAAACTTTAGGAATATGAACTTGTTTTTTTTTTTTTTTGCATTATTTGACGTCTGAACGCTCTGCTTATTATATGATATTCAATATTTAAATGACAATATTTGAAGTTGGAGTTATGGGAGAAATGTTGTCTGTAGTTTATAGAATAAAACAAAAATTCTAATTTTACATTTTCTAATTTAACATATATCTATAAATAGCAGAATCAGAGAAATTGATTCAGAAACTGAAGTGATCTCTTCATTTGTTCCAGAGCTGTCATGCTGTATATGCTTGTGTGCTTCATTATTTCCGCAGCTCGTGTCGCTCGTCACAAAGAAATGTGAACAGTAATTCCAAGAAACACTCTCAAGGACTTTCATAAGTGCGTTTCTGTCAATACATTTATTGAAACATGTGTTTACCTTTATTTTTTTTATTATTATGAGATTATTTGGAAAACCTTGGAAGGCAATGAATGGTTTATTATCCAGACAAGCCATATTTTTTGCTCTTTTTTAAAATCCTATGATTACTCTGTAAATTGCTTGGTTGGGCTGTTGATCTGTTGACCTGTTGCATTTATATATTTTTTTAAAAGTATGATAACAATATACAGTGTACAGCTCATTTTTTTTTCTTACAGAATGAAGGGTAGCTGTGGGATGCACTGGAGGACTTACACAATCGTCCTTTAAAAATAGACGGCTGTGTAAAAGTGTTGACAGTGGCTGCTTTATACTGGCCATGATTGCTGAATGAATGTGCTTATGCAACCTGTCAGGGACGGAGAGATGTGAAGAGAAGAGAGAGAGAGAGAGAGAGAGAGAGAGAGAGGTGTGTGTTGATGTGCATCAAGCCAAAATGCTCCCCCCTGCTCGTCTAAAAGGCACAAAGGTACGAGGTACTGTCAGTGCCTTTCAGGCCGCGGCTGAGCCGTGGCCTTTGTGCATTAAAGTGCTGTAGCTGCATGTAGCGCGCTGTAACTGCAGGCGCCATGCACCGCAGCCTTTGTGTGAGCCAGAGAGAGAGAGAGAGAGAGAGCGCAGCTCACAAAACCTAAATGCAGCTGGAGTCGACTGGTAGCAAGGGGGTGGTGGCGTTGGTCGTGATGGTGGTGGTGCCACAGGGAGCCAATCACGGTCCCCCCCAACTTCTGACAACGCACACATACGCTGGCCCAGATGACAACGCAACTGCATTAATAAAACAGAGCAAACTAAAAGAAGACAAGGCAACTACATTAAGAAAACACAGCAAACAAACAAAAAGATGACATTAAGAAAATGCAGCAAACAAACAAAAATAAGACAACGCATCTACACTAAGAAAATCAGCAAACAAACAAAAAAATGACATTAAGAAAATGCAGCAAACAAACAAAAATAAGACAACGCATCTACACTAAGAAAATCAGCAAACAAACAAAAAAAGACAACGCAACTACATTAAGAAAACCCAGCAAACAAACAAAAAGATGACATTAAGGAAATGCAGCAAACAAACAAAAAGATAACAACGCAACTACACTAAGAAAATCGGCAAACAAACAAAAAAAGACAACGCAACTACATTAAGAAAACCCAGCAAACAAACAAAAATATGACATTAAGAAAACACAGCAAACAAACAAAAATATGACAACGCAACTACACTAATAAAATCAGCAAACAAACAAAAATATGACAACGCAACTACATTAAGGAAACCCAGCAAACAAACAAAAAGATGACAACACAACTACATTAATAAAATGCAGCAAACAAACAAAAAGATGATGCTAAGAAAACCTAGCAAACAAACAAAAAGATGACATTAAGAAAACGCAGCAAACAAACAAAAAGATGACGCTAAGAAAACCCAGCAAACAAACAAAAAAGATGACAACACAACTACATTAAGAAAACCCAGCAAACAAACAAAAAAGATGACAACACAACTACATTAAGGAAACCCAGCAAACAAACAAAGATGACATTAAGAAAATGCAGCAAACAAACAAAAAGATGACATTAGAAAACTGCAGCAAACAAAGAAAAAGATGACAACACAACTACATTAAGAAAACGCAGCAAACAAAAAAAGATGATATTAAGCAAATGCAGCAAACAAACAAAAAGATGACAACACAACTACATTAAGAAAACCAAGCAAACAAACACAGATGACATTAAGAAAATGCAGCAAACAAACAAAAAGATGACAACGCAACTACATCAAGAAAACAAAGCAAACAAACAAAAAGATGATATTAATAAAATGCAGCGAACAAACAAAAAGATGACATTAAGAAAATGCAGCAAACAAACAAAAAGATGACAATGCAACTACATTAAGAAAGCAAACAAACAAAAAGATGATATTAATAAAAAAGCAGCAAATAAACAAAAAGATGAAAAAAGACAGCGCCCTCTAGTGTCTGGGAGCATTTCCGGTGTGGCAAATTAATTTGCTTTCCCTTAATGCAGCGTTTCTGAAATGATGCATTTTCTTAATGTAATGTAATCTGTAATTTTTTTGTTTGTTTGCTGCGTTTTCTTAATGTAGTTGCTCTGTACTTTTTTAATTTGTTTGGTGCGTTTTCTTAATGTATTTGTATTTTTTTTTGTTTGTTTGCTGCTTTTTTAATGTAGTTTTTTGTAATTTTTTTTGTTTGTTTGCTGTGTTTTCTTAATGTAGTTGCTCTGTAATTTTTTTTGTTTGTTTGCTGCGTTTTCTTTATGTAGTTGCTCTGTAATTTTTTTGTTTGTTTGCTGTTTTTTCTTAATGTATTTGCTCTGTATTTTTTTGTTTGTTTGCTGCGTTTTCTTAAAGTAGTTGCTCTGTAATTTTTTTGTTTGTTTGCTGCGTTTTCTTCATGTAGTTGCTCTGTATTTTTTTGTTTGTTTGCTGCTTTTTTAATGTAGTTTTTTGTAATTTTTTGTTTGTTTGCTGCATTTTCTTAATGTAGTTGCTCTGTAATTTTTTTGTTAGTTTGCTGCGTTTTCTTAATGTAGTTGCTCTGTCATCTGTTTTTTTTTGCTTTTGTAAATGTTGTTGTGATGTGTCTTCTGGGCCACCGTACATACAGTCTCCTTTATGCCGTGCGCATTTAGAGACCCTCAATGGAATGTCGTGATCAACAAGTGCGCATGAACAGAAAAATCAATGCGAGCTCTTTTTCATAAATGGAGTGCGTGTTAAATTAGCTGAATGGCTCCGTGTGGAAACATAGCGGATTGTTTGGCTGCTGTCTTTGGGTCTCGCGTCTGTGAGCCGCGTCCCGTAGCGCACACGCGGGCGCACGCGTGTGTGTGTATTTGTGTGTGTGTCTGTGTGCACGAGGGACGGATAGGGGGGTTGGTTTACAGCTGTGAAAGGCTCGAAAAGAACCCAATCAATGTAGCACTCAGCCACCAGGGCAATTTACTTGGGTCATCAGCGGAGGCGAAGGCAATGCGCCGCCAGTTCGAGCTACTTGACTCCCACTTCTGTCGCCAACACAATGCAGCGTTGTGATTGCTTAATTCTGCAATCCACCCGGCCCGAACCTTCGCCGTCTTGTGATTTCCCAATTACAGCCACGTGTTCTCCGGGCTTGGAATCTTTGGGTGGTGATTTGGAGTGTGTGTGTGAGTGTGTGTGTGCATCAGTGTAATGGAGCTGCACAATACAGGCAAAATTGCTGGGGGTGTAACAATTCACAAAATTCAGAAATTACATTCTGAGTAATAGTGATATATTTCTATACTAGGTAGGCTGTGTTTTGTCAACAACCTGGCAAAACGATTACAACACACTAGGGGTGGGCGATATGGCTCTAAAATAATATCACGATATTTCAGGGTATTTTTGCGATAACGATATACTTGGCGATAAAGGAAAACTAAAATAATTAATTCATTTCAGGAGTATAGTGTAATAGTATAACAGAATAATCATAATGTGGCAAAATAAATAATATAGCATAAAATAATATAATGCTATATATATTTAGTGCATGCATATAAACTGCAAACTAAAACAATTATATAATAAATACACTTAAAGCTTCACAGTAAATAATAGAATACTTTTAAGACAGAACAGCCCTATTATCACAATATGGATTTTTAATATCACGATATTTCTGTGTCACGATATATTGTATACGATATAATATTGCCCACCCCTACGATACACATTACGATACAGGGGTTACACTTTAATATTCTGTAATAAATTAATAAATTAGGAATGAGTCGTACGACTCTAAAATATTATTACGATATATCATAGAATTTTAAATGAAAACTAAACAATAAAGAAAAATATCAGCATTATTTTACAAATATACTGTACTTTTGCAACAAAATTGATGTTTTATTTTGTATAAATAATATAAATAATAGTTTTAAAAAACATTCATCGACACTAAACAAGCAACCAAACAAGTACCAAGACTTTGTTTTTGCTATCGTAACGGCAGGAAAAGTATGCCATGTGTAGCTCGAAATGCAAAAAAAAGAAAAAAAAGCCATGTACTAATTCTCTTAATTAATCATGGGTGTGTTTTGGGTGCAAGGTGAAATAAACCAATCAGTGTGTCACTAGTCATTCCCCTATTCCCCTATTGGCAGATTGATACTTTATTGGTGCAGCGCTTCTGCACTTCTCAAAAGAGGGAACAACTGACCTGCGTATTCATATTAATGTTATTTTATTTGGTATTCTGTTCATTGTGGATGTAAAAGTTGGGTTTGTGCACTGCTGCTTGTTCTTGTTTGTGTAATGAGTTGGGTATACACAGTTTGACACGGTGCACAAGCGTTGCTAGGATCGTTGCTTAGATAGCAATGAACGTCTGAGGGTTGACTGTTGCCAGGGTTTAAATTAGTCAGTGGTGCACTTGTGTTTTCTGATGCCAAGATAGCAATTCACCAGAAATTTACCTAAACTTCCGGATCACTTCCAGATCACCAAACCCATAGGTGTAGATATAGCTTTGGACAAAAAAAAAGACAATTTCAGTTTCTGAATCAGTTTCTCTGATTTTGCTATTTATAGGTATATGTTTGAGTAAAATAAACATTGTTGTTTTATTCTATAAACTACAGACAACAATTCTCCCACATTTCAAATAAAAAAACAAAAAATGTATTTTAGAGCATTTATTTGCAGAAAATAAGAAATGGCCTGTTCTCCTCCACCAGTCTTACACACTGCTTTTGGATAACATTATGCCTTTACTCCTGGTGCAAAAATTCAAGCAGTTCAGTTTGGTTTGATGGCTTGTGATCATCCATCTTCCTCTTGATTATATTCCAGAGGTTTTCAATTTGGTAAAATCAAGAAAAAAACTCAGCATTAAGTGGTTTCTATATATTTGTGAGCACCTTTTCTTATTGTGGGAGACTAAAGATTGTTTGCGGGGTGTAAAGTAGCAATAAGCATTGCAATGCACCTTGCACAGAGTGTAATATAGAGCCCTAGAAGTCTTATTCTCATATTCTACACTCTCTGCTGGTTGACAGTATTATGTAGCAGGCTATATTATTATTGAGTATATCTACTAATTTACTAATTAAACAAAAAAAAATGTTTGTGAAGTGCTCACATGCATTGATTATCACACATAATTCTCTCAGGTCTATTAGATCGCCACCCACATAGAGCTACATTACTTTCAAGTGACTGTACCTGTTGTTAGGCTACTGAAAACTCTTACATTTCCATGGGTAATTTATTCCAAACCATAAAACATGAGCCTGATTTTTTTTTTTTTTTTTTTTACAATGATTTGACTAAAAGTACATACAGTAATTGCCCTCCAAACTCAGGAGCTGCTTAATTTGAGCCCTTTTTTAAATGGATTGGCTAATGCGTGCACTCTGATAATCAAATGGTGTATAAAAAATAAATAAATAAATAAATAAATAAAGAAACGATTGACCTGGGATTAAAAGAGCAGTTTGGCCCGTGAGGTATTAGCCTATTTTAACGCTGTCAAACATTTGGCCTGAAAGTACAGAGTGAAGCTGAAATGTAGGTCTTTAGCCTTTTGTGTTTAAAGAACACTGGGTATAACTAAAACCTTGAAAGGTCAGAATCCCAGTAAATGATCTGACACTTCTGCTTGTGTTCATTTTCACAACTCTACGGCAGACAAATAATATTTTTTTATATGTTTTAAGCCTTTTTGACCTTCTTTAAACCGTAGACTCCATTTAAACTTACGCTACAAACACAAGGGCACATTATTTTAATATTTTTTTTTGTCTCTTTCCATTTCAGAAGCTCACATTTTGATATGTACTGCGGCTGCAAGATATTGGAAAAATTTTACATTGCAAATGTTCTCTTTTCGACGATACATATGGCGGTATTAAACAATGCAGGGCCCATGACATCACCAGCCCCGGCCCCACCCGTGCGCTGAGTCAGCGCCGAGCTCTTAAAATTCGAGGAAAAAACTGCGAAACAACAGTAATCGGCCCTTTAATCAGGCATTTAAATGGCTTTTTTAAAAGATAAATAAGAGCTTTGTTTTTATGGGATTAAAAGCGTGAATTCAGCTGTAACTGGAAATATCTGCGCCGCAAAACTGTGCTGGACTGAGGTGCACAGCTTTCGACATGTGCCCACATTTACAAGCACGTACTCAACCATGTTGATGGAGGCCATGCCTCGGGTTACCTCGTGTTTACTCCTTCTTCTGAGGCAGCAGCAGCCTGTCGCTCACACAAACACAGAGACAGCGCTGTGTATCTACTTCTTGTGTCAAGAATCAAAAGATTGAAGAAGCTCTGAGAGGTCTAGCAGCTTCTGCTTTAAGAAATGTTGAAATTTTGTGACAAAAACCATTCCATGTGTGTTTGTCGTCTGCCTCTCATCTGTTATTGGTGGATTCTGTCTATGTTTAGTGTAAAACTGACCAATAGAATACTCAGAAAAATCACTAAGGACACACCCATCACGCCAGAAACCTGTTAATCCTTTTCTTCATAGAGAAAGAGAGATGCATCTTTCTCTCTCTCTCTATA
Source organism: Astyanax mexicanus (assembly GCF_023375975.1). Classification (NCBI taxonomy): domain Eukaryota; kingdom Metazoa; phylum Chordata; class Actinopteri; order Characiformes; family Acestrorhamphidae; genus Astyanax; species Astyanax mexicanus. The sequence continues at coordinate 6,507,434 of NC_064410.1, read as the reverse complement.
TATATATATATATACAGCTGCTGGAGTTTTTCCACCACCATTAACATTTGTAATCAGGATCATTTTAATCGTGATTAATCACAGACAATTAAAATGAACTATTAATACAATTAATAAAAAAAAAAGTAATTGAACCCACTTATATATATATCGTCGCTGTCCAATGAAAAACAAGTATTTATGAATTCTAAATGATTTCACTCAAAACAAAAAAACATAGCGCATCCATCAATAAAGACATTCTGTTTATATTGCTGTATGCACTATAACATTACATGTCCAAATGCTTGTGGACTCTTCTTTTAATGAACACACTCAGCAAGTTCTTGGAAAAAAAGTACTGCCAATAGAATAGGACTTCATTTTTTCAACACCAGTACAGACCTGATTTTTCTTTTAAAAAAATGTCTAAGCTTTTAATTTAACAGTTTAGCAGTGTGTCTTTGCTATCGTAACAGCGGGAAAAGTATGCCTTGTGCAGCTTGAAACGTGTAAAAAACGTACTTATTCTAACATTGATTTATGTTTATCACAATTAATCACAATTAATCTCAGAATATTGTTGTTGATACATGAATTCTGATTAATTTCACTCAGAAAAATTATAGCGCATCCAACAATAAAGACATTCTGTATACAATGCTAATACATTAAAATCCAAATGTTTGTGGACTCTTCTATTAATAAACACACTAAGCTAGTTCCTGTAAAAAATTACAGCCAATAGAATATGATTTTAGGAGACTATGAGTTTTTTCAACACCAATTCCAGCCTGATTTTTCTTTAACAAAAATGTATAAGCTTTTAATTTAACAGTTTAGGAGCAACAAAAGCTAGCATATTATTTTTAAACTACTCCAACATATTAGTAAACTGATACATTATTGGTACATTATATATTAATGTAAGGCACATTTCCAGGCAATTTATAGAAAAATCATGCTTTAAATCAAGCTCTTTCCTCAAAATAATCCAAAAGAGACGTTCACCCTAGTAAAATCCATAAAAATAAACATTACTCTATTAATAAAAAGTAGATAAAAAGCAGACTGAACATCCAAAATGGTCGACTAAAGTAAAAAACCATGACCTTCTTCTTCTAGGAAAAGATTTAGTGCCCTCGACTACTACACTCAGGTTTCATCCCGCATCTCAGCATGTCTCAATGATGTCTCGATGTGGATGAGTTCTCATCACCTAAAACTCAACCCCAGCAAGACTGACCTTCTGTTCATCCCAGGAACTACAAGCCCTCACAACAATCTCTCCATCTCTTTCGAGAACTCACTGGTCAGTCCATCGGCAGAAGCAAGAAGCCTCGGTGTAGTAATGGATGACCAGTTATCGTTCTCGAGCCATATTGCAAATCTGACTCGGTCATGCAGATTTCTCCTGTACAACATCCGAAGAATTCGACCGTTTCTGTCTCAGGATGCCACTCAGGTGCTTGTGCAGTCTCTTGTCATCTCAAGACTTGACTACTGCAACTCTCTACTGGCTGGTCTTCCACTGCGAGCCACCAAACCACTACAGTTAATTCAGAACGCGGCAGCACGACTCGTCTTCAATCTTCCGAAGTTCAGTCATGTGACTCCTTTGCTGCGTTCCCTCCACTGGCTTCCTGTTGCCGCCCGCATCCGATTCAAAACCCTGACGCTGGCCTACAAGGCAAAAAACGGACCAGCACCTTCATACCTGATGGCGATGATGGTCAAAGCCAGATCTGCACCAAGAGCTCTTAGAGCTTCCAGTACGGCTCGGCTCGAACCTCCATCCCTCAAAACACACAGAAAACAGACATCCAGACTCTTCTCTGTGCTGGCACCAAGGCGGTGGAATGAACTTCCACTGGATGTCAGAACAGCAGAGTCACTCACGGTCTTCAAACGTCGACTGAAGACACATCTTTTCAAAGAGTTCCTAAACTAATAAAAAAAAAAAAAAAAAAAAAAAACTAGCTTTGGATATCTTAAGTAACTTTGAAGCACTGTTGTAAGTCGCTCTGGATAAGGGCGTCTGCTAAATACCATAAATGTAAATGTAAATGTAAATGTACTTTAAGCACAGAAGTCCTCCCTCCAGTGAATGTGGAAAATAATCTATAAAAGTTAATTCAGTTTTAAGTTGCAGTTTTATATCTAAAGCTAGTATTTATCAGCGATTGCTTCGTGGACACACAAAGCTGATAGAATTTAAAGGAGATTTATTCAGTCATGAGGGTTGAGATATTTTCATGGCCACAGCGACAGAAATCTCTCTTAAAAGATGTTTTTTTTTAATAATAAATTAACCCGTTCAGACCCTGCGTCCTTTAGAAAGGACATCACGTATTTTGTTTTTTTTAATGCTTTGTTGCATATAACTAACAATTAAAACCTGCTGACCAATCAGAACAGACCATGAACAAGCCAATGAAACAGTAGCTTAGCCCAGTCCACTGCACTGAGAAAAAAAAAAACAAACAAAAAAAAAAGTAACAGAACTCGATTATTAGGTCATGGCAAAGCATGAGCTAATTTAATATACATATATATATATATATATATATATATATATATATATATATATATACATATATATATATATATATATATATATATATATATATATATATATATATATATATATATATATGTATATTAAATTATGTTTAGAGATGATTTATGAAAGGTCTATCAAAAATAAAATCAAAATGTTAAATATAGGCTTGCAGCGCTTTTGGAAAGCAGCAGTAGAGCCTCATAGGTTTTGATTCATATGATGAAGAAAATATAAAAATAAAGGATCCATTACACAAGTATTTCTGTCTTCCAGTTTATACATTTCTAGGAAGGGGTGGCCGATATGGGCGTAAAATAATATCAAGATATTTCATGGTATATTTTAATGGTGATAACGATACTTTTGGTGATATGACAAAAAATTGAATTAAAAAAAAAAAAAACAGGAATACACTACTACTGCAACAAAATGAAAATTTATAATGAAATATTATTATTGCATACGATATACAATATATGAAATGGCACACCCCTAACTAACTGAGATATAAAAAAATACAAGAATTTTATTAGATTTGTAACAGAAGTCAATGATCCAGAATCACATGATACTAATAATAATACACTCTATATAAGCAAGGATTAAAGTAAAATAAAATATACTGGCCAGATATAATAGATATATATATATATAATAGGAAATGAGAACAGTGTGATTTTTTCTTTTGCTTAAAACAGCAAAATTAAGAAAATATTAAAATAAAGGATTCATTACACAATTATTTCTTTCTTCCAGTTTATACATTTCTTGGAAGGGGTGGCTGATATGGCCGAAAAATAATATCAAGATATTTCAAGGATTTTTTTAATGGTGATAACGATACTCTTGGTGATTTGACAAAACATTGAATAAAAAAAAATCAAGAATCACCAATGCAACAAAATTAAAATATATAAATAAATTGTATTATTGCATATGATATACAATATATGAAATGGCACACCCCTAATGAACTGAGATATAAAAAAAATACAAGAAATTTATTAGATTTATCACCCACCTTTAATTATCACATCAGGGTACTGCTTTTTTGTTGTTGTTGTTGTTTTTAGCAAAATAAATTTTCACACTGTTCTCATTTCCCTATTATAAACTGTATCTAATAGAGACAGATTATATCTGTTCAGTACAATTGATTTTACTTTAATCCTGGATGATATATGGAGATATTTTGAGTACATTATTCGTATCATGACATTCTGGATTTCTGACTTTTTTAACAAATCTGATAAAATTATTGTATTTTTTAAATATCTCCGTTAGTTAGTGGTGTGCCATTTTGTTGCAGTAGTGTATTCTCAATTATTATTTTTTTTTATTCAGTGTTTTGTCATATTGCCAAGAGTATCGTTATCATGAAAATACCATGGAATATCATGATATTGTTTTAGGGCCATATCGCCCACCCCTACCCTGATGTGATAATTAGGGGTGGGTGATATGGCACAATTTTTTAGGGTATATTATTGTTTACAATATTCAAAAATATTGGCGAAAAATATTGTTGCATATGATACAATATGGCACATCCATAATTTAAGGTATACATATAGTATAATATAAGTTATGCTGGGGAGAAAGACTAGATAATGTTATCTCAAAGCTCCTGAACGGCACTCTTAATCCCTAAACTGTCAGTGGAGCATCAACCAGATTTCTGAATCTGGTATATTTTAACATAAACAATGTTGCTTTTATTCAAATTTATTTTAATGCTGTTATTAGCTGATATTGTTCTGCTTCCGATATCACTTTGCTTTTATAGTTTAACAGGCGGCTTGTGCCGGAGTTTATTCCTTTTGTTGGGCCGCCGTTATCATAATCTGTATGCATTATTCATTTCTCCTCTCCTGACACCCCCTAATTTTACACAGAGCTGAGATTACATTGGGATCTAAAGGATGAAAATTATAATACAGATGGGGAGGCTGACATGCAGCCCTCGATGAACTCGCGGTGCCTCTAGGACAGGATGAGCGAGGCAGCAAAGCGAAACTGTAACTGCTTTTTTTTTGCTACTATTTATTTAAATAAGTGCTAGTTTTAATGCAATTCTCCATTCATTTACCCATTTGTGCAATAGTCACATTGCAGGACGTGTGGTGTCACTTAAGGCAATTAAATCAAACACGTCATGTTGCAGTGTTTTGATTCTTGACACAAGAAGTGCAGTAGATACACAGCGCTGTCTCTGTGTCTGTGTGAGTGACAGGCTGCTGCTGCCTGAGAAGCATGAGGGGGAGCACAGGAGTAAACACGAGGCAACTGCATGGCCTCCATCCACATGGTAGGGCACGTGCTTGTAAACATGAGCACGTGTGGAAAGCTGTGTACCTCAGTCCAGCACAGTTTTGCGGTGCAGATATTTCCAGTTACAGCTGAATTGATGCTTTTAATCCCAGAAAAAAACGCCCTTATGTACCTTTTAAAAATCCATTTAAATGCCTGATTAAAGGGCTGATTACTGTTGTTTTGCTGCTGTTTTCCTCGGGTTTTGAGAGCTCGGCGCTGACTCAGCTCTTGATTGGTCCGGACACGAGACAGTGCGTGGGTGGGGGTGGGGCTGGTGACGTCATGGGTCCTGCATTGTTTAACATCACGACAAAAGAACATTTGCAATTTTTTTCCAATATCGTGCAGCCCTATGTTGATCGATATTACAGGTATTGTTCAATAAACGGACACAACCTCCACAATAATTTTATCGACCTATATATTAGCCGTTGTGCTCACTTAGCGAAATAAACCCGTTAAAATGTTTGAGCCGGTGGGTTGACTGGTCAAAAATGTGTTTTATTTATTAAGGAAAATAAAAGATTCCAGTGTCTGAATATTCTTAATAATTAAAATGCCATAACTCTTTAAAAGAGTAAAATTATATTATTTTGCTCGTATGATATCATTAAATCAGTGACAACACAAATATGTCTGAGACAACATAGCATTTTTATCATACTGACATTTTTCAGAATATCAAACAAACTTTAATATCAGTGTAATATAACCTAAGTCAATATAAAAAGCACTTTTTTCTACAACTAATTGTTGATTTCATTTATTAAGGGGAAAAACTATCCAAACCAATCTAGCCCTATGAGAAAAAGTGAAAAAGTGAAAAAGTATTTGCACCCCCATAAATTAACTGTGATAATCACAGTTAATCAGTTAATCAATTAACTTAAATTCCGTTAAATTTCCCAAAAATCATCAGTGCGCCTTATTGATGAATTCTACCAATCAGGTTATAAGAAGCAGTAAAGCCACTCAGCTGAATTACAGCTTACAGTTATAAGGGTGAGTTTTCAGTGAAGTTTCTCCAGCACTAAGGCTGGAGCAGCATTAGCATTAGCTGCTAACCGCAGCGCTAGCTTTATCTCCATTCAGGGCATATAGAGTAATATCTGACTGTAGTCTGCATTTACTAGCACTAAGCACTGCTAGCCGTGGATAGCGCTGCTGCTAAACGAGCTGTTTAAAATATTGGAAATCTAAGCCTACTAAAATAATAATAAAAATAATAATTCAGAAGAGAAATCTGTGTAGATTAACATCTGGCGCTCGTTTGACTTTGAAAGAAAAAGTTTTTAAAGAATTACGGTTTTGTTTACTTAGACGGACAAAATCCCTGTGATAATTGTATTTATAGTAGCCCCTCTATGTGATTATATTGGTACATCAGCATTAAAACAAGATTAACTCCATGATCTCCAGTTCTAAATGATATGGATGATGGATCTGACAGATTTGTTCTCTTTAGTTCTGCTCATGAAGTCCCAACCAATAGGAGGCCTCTGATACTTAATTATGGAATAAGGCTAGGCCTAAAATACCTGCATATTTAAATACAAGCATCATTCTATTGAATAAAAATGAACTAAAAATTACCCAAAAATAATTAGGTTTTTTTTTTGAAGGCCTAGAAGACCCTGAGGGCTCTTCACTTGTAATTATATTACCATCAGTGGAGGTCTAGAATTTTGTCTCTGGTGTCTTTGGGCAGCTCTTTGGTCTTAGCCATGTTAGTAGTTGGAGTCTTACTGGTGTCTTTATGCAGCTAACGACCTCAAACAGGTGCTTCTAATTTAGAATAATGAGTGGAGTAGATTGGCAGACACAGGGGTTGGACAATAAAACTGAAACACCCGGTTTTAGAGCACAATAATGTATTGTAATTTTGTAGGACAAAGTAAATGCAAAAGTAATCAAAGCCTTAATTTAAAGCCTTATTGTTTTATATTATATGACCTCCTAACAGTACAGTAACTCACAAAGCAAACAAATGTTAAAGCCCAGTCATGCAAAATAAATAAATAAATACACGATAATAAAAAATACTGTGTTGTTAGAATCTTGAAAAATACAGTAATATACATTTTTGGTCATACCACACAATACGCAATACTATATACAATAATAAGAAACCACTTAAAAATGATGAGTTTCTTTGATTTTACTAATTTGAAAACATCTGGAATAAAATAAATAAAGCATATATTTATCCAAAAGCAGTGTGTAAGACTGGTGGAGGAGAACATGATGCCAAGATGCATGAAAACTGTGATTAAAAACCAACAGGGTTATTCCACCAAATGTTGATATTGATATTCTAAACTCTTAAAGCTTTATAAAATATGAACTTGTTTTTTTTTTGTTTTTTTTTTTGCATTGTTTGAGGCCTGAAAGCTCTGCATCTTTTTTTGTGTTATTTCAGTCATTTCTCCTATTTCTCCTTTTCTGGAAAAAAAAAAATGCTCTAAATGACAATATTTTTATTTGGAATTTGGAAGAAATGTTATCTGTAGTTCATTGAATAAAACTACAATGTTCATTTTACTCAAACATAAACCTATAAATAGCAAGAAAACTGAAGTGTACATATGTATTATGTAACTAATGATTTTATATAACACAACACAACATGTATACGGGTTTATCATGAGGTAATATGGGAAATTCTGTTACATATACTGTACCATAGAACCCACAGCATATGGTTGCATGAAAGCTTGCATGAAGGCGTAAGAGGTGAAGAGTTCAAGTAGGTTTGCGTATATTTTTCCTCTCTGTTTGGGCATTTTTCTCCTCATAAGAAATTAATAAATTCACTAAAAGCAGCTGATTAGCAGCAATAGTTTATAACTGTGCAGAAATGGTGAACGGTTGTAAAGGGTTTTACAATATGGCCACAGAGGATGCTGCTGAATGTGTGGAGTACTTTGGCTCTGGTGTAATTCACCGCCTCAGCATGAGATGCATCCGCAGTTTTCATTTTAATGATTTTTTTATTTATTTATTTTTTTGCCTCCCCAAGGTAATTAGTAATTACACGCATTAGTGAAAACACAGCGGAGTAAAGAGAATATACAGTATTTATGTGTATCTCTGGATGCGAGGTGGGGGTGAAGGTTGGCGCTGATGCAGAATTACTCACTGCGCACAGGAAGAAAATAAAACCTTGAACGGCGTCCACGGGCGCCCGGCGTAGCACTACGCTACTCAGCGCCGACCTCCCGGTGACACGGGGGAGCAGGGGAGCCGGGCGGAGAGAAAGGGTGGAGGATGTGGGAGAGTGAATGGCCCACACAACTTTTACTCACTTCCTCTCACTCTCAAGTGAAAAGAAATGGCAGATAAAGTAAAGGAAGAGAAAGATAGAGAGAGAGAAAGAGAGAGAGATCAGTAAAAATCAGCATCACTCTGCCAGCACCACTCTACTCAAAAGCTCTTTTTGGATCACTTTTGATGCCAGTCTATACTATTTATTCTCAATTTCCATCTGAATAAGTGAGATCTAAAATGCAGCTTGCTCCCCAGTCAAGGACTTTTGTGTGTGTTTTTTTCTTTAATTTGTGTGGTGTTCAGGTCTGTGGGACCCATTTTCATTTTTCATCAAATGATACTAAAAAAAAAAAATTTCTAACTCAAACTCATTGGTATTGGCTCATTTTTTGTGAAAAACATATATCAAAACACATTTTCGACACATTTTTACACACACTGTAATTTACTCATTTAACTCAAAGTTTTCATTCCCTATTACTTAACGTTTTTAAGGCGGTAAATTCAACTCAAAAGTTTGAGCAAACCGGCTGCCTTAAAAAAGTTAAGTGAATTCAACTTATCCGGTCTTACAGTATAACAAAAATAAAAAAAAGTTAAATTAACTTCCCCTTTAGTTGTAATAATTTGATGTTCTAAGTTATGCTAACTTAAGTTTTCATTACCCATTACTTAACCTTTTTAAGGCAACCGGTTTCCTCAAATTGTTTACGTAAATTCAACTAATCCGGACGTACAGTGTGAAGAAAAAGAATTACTGACCTACGGGATATGTGTGTGGTGTAGGGCTGCAGGATTTTGGAAAAAATTTACATTACACATGTTCTTTTTTCAGTGATATATATATCGTGATATTAAACCCTGCAGGGCCTGTGACGTCACCAGCCCCGCCCCCGCCCCGCACGCCCGCATTCAAAACCTTAAAAAACAGCAAAACAACAGTAATCAGCCCTTTAATCAGGCATTTAAATGGCTATTTAAAAGGTAAATAAGAATGTTTTTTTCTAGGATTAAAAGCGTGAATTCGGCTGTAACTGGAAATATCTGCACTGCAAAACTGTGCTGAACTGAGGTGCACAGCTTTCAACACGCGCTCACGTTTACAAGCACGTACCCAACCATGTGGATGGAGGCCATACCTGCAGTTACCTCATGTTTACTCCCCTTCACGCTTCTCAGGCAGCAGCAGCCTTTCACTCACACAGACACAGAGACAGTGCTGTGTATCTACTTCTTGTGTCAAGAATCAAAACATTGCAACATCAAACTCTGAGGTAAACTTTGAGGTAAACTTTGAGGTAAATAGAGCACAGCATAAAAACAAAGCTACGCTATGCTACTCGCCTCCTGTAAGCTGTTACAGTGCTATAAACCAGCCAATAAGATCACAGCTCATCATTTCTCCACACAAGCCCTCCATAAAATAAAAAAATAACAGGGTGGTAAAAAGGCTCATTACGTGAAATCTTTATAAAACAAACAACAACGTAAATACTCAGTAACTGCATTTTTGGCACCTTTAACTGCGTGACAAAGTGTAAGGCAAGCATGTGACTCCTTATGTACTGCTGATTAGCAAGGTTAAAACTCTGGTGCAAAACTGACGAACTGCACTTCTAACACATGACATGTAAACTGATGTGTAAATTACATTTCCTCCATCAAACTCCAACATCTGACACCTGAAATAGATTATATTCAACATAAACACAAACATACGCTAGGCTATGCTCTGCTATGCTACGCTATGCTAAGCTATGCTACTTGGCTCCTGTAAGCTGTAACAGTGCTATAAGTCAACCAGTCCTCCATAGAAGGAAAATGGACTTATGCTCATTTTGTTTCATTTTGAGGCAAAATAACAGGGTAGATAGGCTTGCTTGGCAAAATCTGAGCTGCACTGTCATATTCTTCCTATTTATTAAACAATCAACAACTGTAATACAAATTTAATGGAAAATCTGATGTAAAAGAAGAAAGAAATCACTATTTTCACACTATTAACAAGCTCAAAATAGCTCCAAACTTCATTAATGCATTTCTGAGGGTCCTGACATTAAAAACAAGGCATTGCGAGCTTTGAAAGTGCACAAAAATACTGTTTACATACATATAAATATATATATGGGACCACCATGTTGAAAAAAACAACAAAAAACAATAAGTCAACTGTCGTCCATAAACAGATCGCAAAATATATTCTGTGGAAATTAATATATTCTAGCTATTGCTGAAAATATCTCTATATTACTTATATATTTCCACAGAATTAATAAAAAAAATAATCTATCTTATTAATTCGTTCATGCTCATCAGTTGAATTTTTATGACTTAATTTCAAGATGGCGGCACCTGGAGAACTACCTGTCTCCACCTTGTTTCGCCCACACTTAGCTCTACCTATGATTTCCAGTCATAGAACTACACTACCCAGAATGCAGCATTCAGTGACTCTCCTGATCATGTGACGCCTTCAGGAAGTAATGCAATTCGCCTGAGTACTAGCTTCAGTGCTGATGAGTATTGTTTTGTTTTGTCCAGCTTTACAACGCGTTTCTCTTTGCCTTTTTATTGTATTTCCTTGTATTACCGTTTTTCCGTGATTTTTGCCTGCCTTATTTTGTCTATTTTACCAAACTTTGGACTGTTTATTGCAACCCTGGTATGTTTGCTCCTTTTGGCTCCAGTTGTCTGTTGTCTGTATTGCTCCTTTTGTTATGAAAATTTTGATTTTACATCCCAAATATGACACTACCTCAAGGTACTTTGTGAATAAATTGTGTTTTTTAATTAACAAGGCTACTTTAAGCTTTAAGTTCATGGTGTAAACTTGCTTTTTAATTTAATTTGCACAGGCACCGCTATGTCGCTAGCATTGTAAGCCTGTTGGGAACAGTGGCTAAAAGCACTGTGTTTCAAAATGCTGGGGGTGAACGGAGGCTATTCGACAAAAGTTCATACTCATTATCATGTTTCACTACACCACAAGTACATTTCACACTGGATTTTCTTTTTGAAATGCATTTTTGCCACCTTTACACGTGTGACATTGTGACACCTTAAGTACTGCTAATTAGCTAATTAGGTTAAAGGTTTAATTTTAGCTTGTGCACATCAGCCTCATAGCTGTGGTGCTAAACTGAAAAACTTTCATTTCTAACACTGACATGAAAACTGATGTGTAAACAAGATTTTCTCAGCTAATCTCTGACATCTGACTTCTGAGGTAAATTGAATACAGCATAAAAACAAAGCTATGCTATGCTACGTGATGATATACTATGCTACACTATGCTATGCTATGCTGTAACCCAGCTAATGTTTTCTTTCTAACCACAAGCCCTCCATTACCGGAAACTGAGCATAGCCAAAACACACAGTTTATTAAGTAGGGGGTTTAACTTGTAAGAATAGTCAGGGACAGGCAGGATCAATACCCAAAGGGCAGCATAAACAAACAACATACCAGATAAAGCAGACAAGGAGGGCATACACAGGAAGCCCAAAATATTAGCAAAAGATGATACAAAAAGGGGTCGATAACAAACGATAAGAATCAAAAGAGACGCAAGGTAGAAGAGCTATGAAAAAGATTCAATATCAGGCAACTAAGAAACTGAAACAGGGGGGCTATTTATACTAGGGGAGACACGTGAGCTAATAAGTATGCCGGGGAGCTAGAACGCTGAATGTCTGCGAGGTTAGATGCAGGTGTATCCTGGGAAATGGAGTTTTTATTGAGTGAACTAGAGTCTGTGGCAGACTAAACTAAAGGAACGAAACTTCTGAGGTAAATGTAATACAGCATAAACACAAAGCTACGCTATGCTATGCTATTTAGCTTCTGTTAGCGGTTTCAGTGTTGTAAACTGAATTATGAATTCAATTCTAATTCCTGTTCATTTTGTAAGCAAGAAGTGAGTGTGTTTTATTTATTCGTAATCGTGATCACAGGGTGGTAAACTGTCTTGTTCTGTGAAAGACGGTGAAAATCACTGTTTTAAATAATTTTATTCATTTTTTTTTTCCTATTTTCTAACTAATTTACACAACCAATTACACAACCCACTCATTAGGACTTCCCCTATCACTAGTGATGCCCCAACTACCCACCCAGATAGAGCAAGGACAATTGTGCTCTCTCGGGGCTCCGGCAGCTGATGGCAAGCTACATAAGCAGGATTCGAACCGGCAATCTCCTGAACATAGTGGCAGCTCTTAAATGTCACATTCTGAGGAAACGTAAAAGGCTGTTAAATAAATAAATAGGCTCGTTAAATGACATATGGGCTTCAAAAGTCACATTTTTACTCTTTATGCTTCATATAACAACTTAACTTCTCAATAAATGCATTTTTGTCACCTTTAAGAGCATGACAACGTTTTAGACAGGTGTGTGACGCCTTAAACACTTCTAATTAGTGAGGTTGAAGCTTTTAGTTCTTTTTAGCTCCATCAGCCATCATCATAGCTATAGTGCAGAAACTTACTATATTGATATGTAAACTGATGTGTAAATTTACCCCCCCAGAAAACAAATATAATCATCTTTAGTATAAATCTCATTAGTTAAATTTATACGCCAGGTATTTAAAGTTTCTGTATAGGCTTGTAATGATAATTATTTCTTAATAGACAATATATTGTCCCAGAAAGTATTGTGATAAACAATCCTATTGTGATTTTTTTAATAATTTCACATCACTATTATAATGAAGCAATAACAAAATAATGCACAAATACTACTACCACTACTACTACTACTACTACTACTACTACTACTACTAATAATAATAATAATAATAATAATAATAATGATTCATCCTTTTAAAGAGCAATGAATGCTGGATAATTAAGGAATTTCAGTGATTGGAATTAAAATTTTAAAAATGTCTACATATCCTAAAGAAATGAAACTATGTGGTGGTTGGGAGGAGGAGGGGCTAAAATAAGGGTATAAGCTAAGTAAGCAAATTCTTTAATTCTGTAATTCTTAAAAACTACATTTTCTTTTAAAGTCAAACGAGAGCTGGATGTTCTTGTCTAAAAAAACTGTTTGGGTGAGTAAAGCCTTTCCGTTTGTTTACAGTGAGCTTAGAATTCCAGATTTCCACTAAGGCTAGGTGCAGCAGCTTTAGCATTAGTGGCTAACTTTAATATATTTAATATTAAATTTACAATGTAAAAAAAAAACATAAAAAGAAAGAAAACACATTGAATGAGAAGAGGTGTGTCCAAACATTTTTGACTGGTACTCATTATTATGTCGATTGTCCTCATTAAATATGACGTCCTCATGAGACCTCTCTCATTATCTCCTATAGCTTCACTTCCGTTTGGACTAGTTTTTAAGATGGTAACATTTGGATGGAGACCATTTAGTTAGTTTTAGTGTGTGTGTGTGTGTGTGTGTTTGGAGTGGAGAGAGGAGACTAGGGGAGGCGTCCAGGGAACACAGGCAGCTGTTTGTTTGCGTGTTTGTGGAGCGATGGGTAAAAGAGAGAGAGAGAGAGAGAGAGAGAGAGAGAGGAGTGGAAATAGTGGGCAAGTGGGAGTCCTTGGAAATGCGAGTGGAAGGGCAGTGCTGAGAAAAAAAAAGGGAAGAAAAACATGAAACACTGTCAAAAGACAGCAGGAGGAAAAGAAGGGCAGAGTCTAGAGAGAAATTATTCACCTCCAACTCTCAGAAAGAAAGAGAGAGAGAGAGAAAGAGAGAGAGAAGAAAGACACACACTCTCTCACACAAACACACACAGGGTTAGACTAATTAGGAATTATAATTACACTGGGGCTGTGCATCTCTCTCGCCTGAGTATAGACCTTTTACCCTTCTATTCTCTCCACTGTATCCCTCATCCCTTGCTCTCTCTCTCTCTCTCTCTCTCTCTCTCACTGCCCTCTCTGCACTTCCATCAGTCCGAGTGACCACAGCTCTCATTCCGACAGCAGCTAATACGCAGTAATATAGCTCTTAACACACAGAGACACAGACACACACACACACACACACACACACACTCAGAATCACCAGAAGGCAGTACAGTCCAGCAGCTTTTGATTCAACCACAAGCCACCAGCCTCTTATGTCACTGTTTATCCCAAAAAACTCCAAAAAAGTCTCTAAAAAAGCTACTTTACATGATAACGTTTTTTTCCCGGGCATGTCACAATTCACTAGCCGGGGCAGCGGTAGTGTATTGGATTGTGACCCTGATAACACGGGTTCGATCTTGCGTGAGGAGTGTTGTGTTTATTTATTTATTTTTTCCATTCTTCTTGGGTTTGCTTTCTGCTTTGAGATCAACTGTTCTACAATTGGGTTCAACAACCCTCTGGGCTGGAGAGCTACTAGTCTGTAGCACTGTAGCATCCCATTACACTTCATTTTTCAAAACAGATTTTTTTTTTTTTGTGGCACTGATGTACAGTGTCATGACTTTAATGTACATTGTTGTGGTTGCAATTGAGTTGTTTTGTGGTTGCTAGGTGGTTGCTGTGGTTTCGTTTGCCAAATTTCACAATAAAAAGTTTAAAAAGTGACCGATCAAGAGCTGAGTCAGCGCCGAGCACTCAAAACAACAACAGTTATTGTTTAATCAGGCATTTTGCTTTTTAAAAGGTAAATAAGAGTGATTTTCTGGGATTAGAAGTGTGAATTCAGCTGTAACTGGAAATATCTGCACCGCAAAACTGTGCTGGACTGAGGTGCACAGCTTCCGACACACGCTCACGTTTACAAGTACGTGCCCAACCATGTGGATGGAGGCCATGCGGTGACCTTGTGTTTACTCCTGCCCCCTCCTCATGCTCCCCCTCCCCCTTGCACTTCTCAGGCAGCAGCAGCCTGTCACTCACACAGACACAGAGACAGCGCTGTGTATCTATCGTACTTATTTTGTCAAGAATCAAAACATTGCAACATGGCGTGTTTGATTTAATTGCTTTAAGTGACATCGCACATGCGACTACTGCGCATCGCTTTGACGATGCTTAAACGATATATCGTGCAGCCCTAGTTCGGACATTAACTTGATAGCATTTAAACATCAACACATAACTCATGCATTTTATCTGAATTATTTAACTGCACAGGTTTTATGATACTAATTTGTGGGCTAATAATTTCCAGTGCTTGTCAGATACATTAATATACAGTAAATGAAGTGTAAATCTGCCGTGTCTTCAGTTCAGTTGAGTAGTTCTTCAGCAGCAGCTGCAGTCGATGCCTCATGCATTTGAGGGGCATGCTCATTCACTGCCCACCACTGCAGCCGAGCCTGCACTGACTACCACACGACGTGTAATGAGCACAGGGTCCAATCAGTGGCCTCCGCAGCCGGGGCTGCTGCTGACCTCTGCACAACACGCACGCACGCTTTCATAACAGTGGCAGGTGGTCTGCACAGCCCATACTAATGACCACCCTCCTTCCTTCCCCCTCCACACCGGACTGCACCAGACCGGGCCTACAGTGCTCGAATTAGGGCTGCAGCTAACGATTACTTTGGTAGTTTATTAATCTGTCGAATAGTAATCGGATAAAAAAAGCAAAATTTAATTTCCAGCATTTTATTTAATGAATCAATCTGCCTTGACCTACAATTAAATTAAGTTAGAAAAATATATTAGTCGTAACATAAAGAAGGAACCTGACAGTTACATTATTATTTTTTTATTTTTATTTCTATTTTTCTCCCATTTTTCTCCCAATTTATTAGACCAATTGCCCCACCCATTCAGCTGCATGTCAGCTGTATATGCCGTAACCCCAGGAGGGTGAAGACTAGCACACGCCTCCTCCGACACATGTGAAGTAAGACTCCGCCTCTTTTCGAGCTGCTGCTCGGAGGAAAGCAGCAACTCGGTTCCGATACATCAGCTCACAGACGTAGCCTTGTGCTGATGGACATCACCCTTTGGCATGATGAGGGGAAAGAATGGCATTTATCCACTCAGAGAGAGTAAGGCCAATTGTTCTCTTTCTGGGCTCTGGCAGCTGATAGCCCTATGCATGACCGGGATCATGTGTGGCAGTGCCTTTGTGTAATATAAATATACATTGTACATGGCTGTGATTCTCAAATATGTTAACTTGACGCTAATGTTAGTTTGACTAAACTGATAGGGCTTGTTTTGGGACTACAAGTCAAGCTAGCACATTTATATTAAAATAAAATTTAAATTAAATAAAAATGCTAAGGCTAACTTGTTTACTATAACAAAAAAAATGTATTCTCAACTAATTGATTATTAAATTAGTTGTCAACTATATTAATAATCGATTTAATCGATTAGTTGTTGTAATAAAAAGTGTCTTTGATGACTGTAAACTCTGTTGCTGTGGTGTTGCTTCCTAGCTGCTGTGGTATTCTGTATAGTTCCTAGGCTGGTGTTAGATGGTTGGTAGATGCATGCTTTATCATGTCTGAGGTGGTTGCTAGGATGTTGCTAAGTGGTTGCTCTGGTATCCAATGCTGCAATGCAGAAATTTTTGTGACTTTGGGGACGGTAAATTGTGGACAGTGTTGTTCCTGTATCAACACTTGCTAGGTTGTTGCTATGTGGTTGCCATTGAGTATTTAGGGATTGCTAAGTGGTTGCTGTGGTGTTACTTGGTCATTTGGATTGTGTTCCAAATGGTTCCTGTGGTGTTAGTGTAAGTAGTTGGTTACATGGTTAGATGCTTCATTGTATTGGATGTGGTTGTAGGCTGTTGCTAAGTGGTTGACGTGGTACTTAATGATGCAAAGCAGGAATCTAAGTGACATTAGGGAAGGTAACCTCTGAACAGTGGCGTGACTTTATCTGTTACAGCAACCACAGCAACCACTCACTAGTCTGTTGCTAAAGTATTGCTATTAACATGTTTAGTGTTGCAAGGTGGTTGTTATGGTGTTGTACCCCAGTGTAACAATTTAGAAATATAAGAAACTTGGGGGAAGGCATGTTTTGGACAGTTTAGTTGTTTAGTGGTTGCTAGGTGGATGCTGTGGTGTTGCATGGTGGTTGCTGTGATAATCCATAACATCCTTACCATGTTGCTTAGTGGTTTTTAATTGTAGTGGTTTGCTATATTATGTCTAAGGTGGTTGCTAGGCTGTTTCCAAGTGGTTGCTATGGTACTGGGCACTACAGTGCAGGTAAACTGGACGGAGAGGCTGTTGTATAATCTAAATACTGGAGTATTTGTTCAGATTGGCTCCGTTTAATATTTGCAAGCTTGCTTTTTTTCAAAGCTGCATAAATCATAACTACAGTAAACTACAGTCAATGCATTTAATGAGCGAGGGTCTTTAGATAGTCGTTATTGTTAATAAATGGAAAATGTTCAGTAAATTATAGCTGGTTAAATGCATCATAAATCCAGACCAAGTGTCCGTGTCACTTCACCTCAGAGCGTAATTCATTCCGGAGAAGAGCTTGCTGATTTATTAATCCCTGCTTACTGGATACTGGGTAGGATATTGCACTAAATCAACATACAAAAAGGGTCAATTCCACTGAAATTGAACCAAAATTAAACATTGGGCCCAAGGCCAAATACCAAGGGCTTTTATTTTTTAATTTGGCCACTTTTCTAATGCATAAATGTAAAAAACGATGAGAAAAGTGGTCAAATTATAAGAAAATAAAATAAAAAAATACAGATACAATTAAATTATTCCACACAACTTACATGTCACTTTTCTCTGGTTCGATTTGATCACGTCATTAAAAATGTAATTGTTGGGTATAATAATTTTTTTCTCCCAATATTCAATTCATGTATACAGAAATGCGTAAAACTTTAACATGGCTTCTTTTTCAAAACTAAATATTTAATATTTCTCTGAACAAATAAATTAAATTCAGTGTGCATTAAAAGTATCCATAAAAGCTACAGTTGAATATATATTTAAAAGGGCTATAGTTAATGCTCATGTAGTTTTTTTTTTTTTTTTTTTCGTTTCATATCCAGAGTTTTATTGAATTTAGTGATTTTGCACCCAGGATCGATACTGGGCTTCTTTGAGTTATGAGAGGAACTTTTATCTGAGCTGTGTATCAATTGCGTAGTTCCATTTGTCTCTTTTCTAAATGAATAATTTCATTTTTTATTTTTATTTTTTGCTGTTTCTTGTTGTTTCTTTTATTTTATTCGGATAAAAACACTGATACAGTGAGGAACAGCTGCAGGAGCTCCTCAGATAAAGTGCTGTTTTCATTTCTTTCCAGGCAGGACAGAATTCAGGCCCACTGGAATTAGGCTATGAAGCAGTGGAACTGTGTTCTCTAAAATGATGGTGCTCCACTGTGCAGTGTGGAACATCCCAACCTCACTAGTGGTCTTGTTAATGAATGCAATCAAATCCTCACAGCAGTGCTCCATTCAGTTGTAGTAGAAAGACAGTTGAGACACTTACTTGTTAGCTTTGTTAGCTTGTTTTAATAGCATTAATTTCAGAAAAAGCAATGAATGAGCGGACTTCCCAGTAGTTTTGTCCATGCTACATAGCAAAGATTAGTATCATACTCTTTGCATGTGCATGTATATACTAATTTATAAGAGTGAGAGTAAGAAAGAGAGATAGAGAAAGAGAAATAGAGAGAGAGAGAGAGAGAGAGAGAGTGCGCGAGAGTGGACCTTCGACTGCGTTTTTATTTTTTTGGACATAGGCGTTTTAAAACATAAGAATACAGAATACAGCGTGTTTTTTTTTGTTAGGTTTTTTTTTCGTTTCCTTCAGAAAGACTTTCTCGCTTCATGGCTTTCTGTGTTTGAAAGATTGGTTTCATTGATCAGCTGAATTAATGTGGTGGCAGCATAATCAGGCGCATGCAGCTATGCAGAATCTGACATCTTTAGTGAACTCTAATGGATTGATTGGACGTTATCGATCTGCTCTTTTTACACTGTTTATTCTGCTTTTCCGTCTAAAGGACGGATTAATTCAGTGCGTGCGGTATAATGTTTTTGTGGGGGTGTGTGGAGGTGTGTGTGTGTGTGTGTACACGCCGAGCTTGATTGGTGACTGCATCTGTTAGACCTGCAACCTTTTTTTTATTCTACAGACAGCCAATTTAGAGCAAGGCACCTTCACACTGTGTGTAATCAGCTTCTAATAAAGAGCGCAGGCCTGCTGACGTGAGATCGCACACACACACTCACGTGTTCACCTACACAAACACACACATGTGGCGTAAAGAGATACGCGCGGACAGAGCTCCTCCCACACTCACCCACATGCACCCACAACCTCCTTTAGCAGCTCATTCATTAAAAAAAAAAAAAGCTATGCACTGAATTAATCTCAATTCAAACGTGAAAACCTTTTTAAAAATCTCAAAAATGTAAGTTTTAAACGGGAAAAGGAACAACGTTTAACTTTCAAAAGAAATTAATGTAAAAAAAGTCATTTTAAAGCTTTTATTTTTTTTAATACATTTTTTATCCCACTTTCTTCCCAATTCAACTTTATTTTGCCTGTCACTAGTGATGCTCCAACAACAGGAGGGTCAAGACTGCTAGCACATGCCTCCTCCAATACATGTGAATCAGGCTCCGCCTCTTTTTAAAATGGAACTGCTGCAGATAAAGCAGCCTTGCCAGGTAGCATCACCGCGCGTTTGGAGGAAAGCGCAGGGACTCGGCTCCGATACACCCTGGCTCACAGACGCAGCCTTGTGCTGATCGACATCACCCTTTGAGGGGAGTGATGATGGGAGAGAGCGCCATCTACCCGCCTATGTAAACCCACAGAGGTCTAGAACAGGGGTGTCCAAACTTTTTTTGTTGGGGGCAAGAAGGAGAAATATATTTGAAGTCATGGGCCACACTCTGTAATAAAACAAATAATGAAATATACCACTTTAAATAATACATTTTTTTCCTGATTATTTCATTTACACACCATTTTACTTGACTAACTATCTTTATCTTTGACAGTGTTGTGTAAACTAAGATTTTTCAAATTGATGTTTAATTTCATGATGTCTCTTAATATTAAACTCCTTAATTACGGCAACTTTTAGCCTCTTTGGCCTGTTTTTCTGCACTAGAAATGCGCACTCTCTCCGCTTTTAGGCTCTTTTGGCCCGTTTTTCTGCGCTAGAAATGCGCACTCTGTCCGCTTTTAGACTCTTTGGTCCGTTTTTCTGCGCTAGAAATGCGCACCCTCTCTGCTCTTAGACTCTTTGGCCCGTTTCTGACACCTAGCATTCAAACTTTGAATCTCACATTATAAAAACCTGCTTGACAGCGGGCCAACTTTCATTCTATTTCTAAAATACCTCGCGGGCCGCTCCAAAAAAGGAAACGGGCCGCAAATGGCCCGCGGGCCGTAGTTTGGACACCCCTGGTCTAGAAAGTAAAAATAGGGTGTATTTTTACTTTTAACTAGTGTAAAGAGAACTGTTCTAAAGATATACTTCGCTGGTGGAGTTCCTCCATAGACAAATTCTAACCATATGTTCCTTAGCTTCCTTAACACTGATGTGATATTTGCACAAATAACAAAGGAATGAACTGCCATGCTGTTCCTAAAGCTGTTTGCTCCTTTCTGATGATACAGCCAATATGGGCGGGGCCATGAATACAAATTTACGGGTTGACCTAGACACGAGGTGCCTTTCCTGATCAACTATTTCTTTTTTCAAAATATTTTTTTTAATTTGCTGCTGCAGACAATGGAGGTTAAGGAAGAGTTTCATGTGCAGCATCATATACAACTCAGAGAAACCTTTAGTATTTCACAAAGAACAAGAATAAGTGATTTTTAGTGGAAGGACTTTAAATAAATGTTTATTGCTGGCAAATAGTTAGTTTTAAAGGCTGTTTTAAGTGGAACTTCAAAAAGTAAAGGCTGCTCCACTGACTTATACACATTTCTGCATTTAAATGCAGTAAAATTCAGTGATTTTAGTGTTTTCCAGAGCCCCCACACGCTCGCTGGCATGTACAGCAGCGTCTGAATGGCTGAGCATGTGGGTGCTCTGTCACTCGGCTGTTTCCTGGAGTGGGACCGGGCCCCCGTTTTGGAGCTAATTAGCTTTGCTTAGCTGAAGATGGCTGTGGATCGATTCTGACATCTGTCAGCTTCCATTCATTTGTGACAATAATACATTCGTTTGGAGACGACGTGCTTCCCCCTAAAAGAATATTTTTGCTCTGTACATATATTTATGAACACTCCCACTCGCAGAACTTCCATATTTCAGAGTAAACATGGCAGCAACAGTACAAATATGTCAAAATATAGACATTTCAGATATATTGGCCTTCTCCCAAATGCGGCTATTTACACTCAAACCACCTCCCAACACGCCTGATTGGCTCAAGCACATTAACGAGGACGAACATTCCCCTAATTAACTTTTAACGAGGTGCAGACAGTAATACAGTGATTAGGGTAGCGTAATGATTGCGGTTCTAAATGAGAACTACTTGTTGGAGGCATATTTCCAACATTGAGTAAACGGAAACATAAGCATCAACAGCAATATTTACACTTGTTTAAAAAAATATATATTTTAGCATACACTAACACATTAACACATTAATTATATTCAGAAAACAAAAAAAACTTAAACAAAAAGTTTTAAATGTTTAGAATACGGATTGGCAACCAGAAATATTATTAGTAAAAAGCCTGAATAATTTACTCAAAATAATGACTTTTTAAAGTCATATTTCCATATTTCCTAGAACAGAGGAATGAAGGAATTATAGGCCCATACTCATTCCCCTCCTCCCTCTAAGCACTACTGAGGCAAATTTATGTTTGGAATAGCAATGCTGAGGTAAATTCATGTTTAGAATAGTACTGCCAAGGTAAATCCATGTTTAGAACAGCAATGCTGAGGTAAATCCACGTTTAGAAAAGCAATGCTGAGGTAAATTCATCATTAGTATAGCAGTGCTGAGGTAAATTCATGTTTGGAATAGCACTGCTGGAGTAACTTCATGATTAAAACAGCATTACTGAGGTAGATTCATGCTTAGAATAGTGCTGCTGAGGTGAATTCATGTTTAGAATAGCAATGCTGAGGTAAATTCATGTTTAGAATAGCAATGCTGAGGTAAATCCATGTTTGGAAAAGCAATGCTGAGGTAAATTCATCATTAGTATAGCAATGCTGAGGTAAATTTGTGTTTGGCAAAGCACTGCTGGAGTAACTTCATGATTAAAACAGCATTACTGAGGTAGATTCATGCTTAGAATAGTGCTGCTGAGGTAAATTCATGTTTAGAATAGTGTTGCTAAGGTAAATTCATGGTTAGAATAGCACTGCTGAGGTAAATTCATGTTTAGAATAGCAATGCTGAGGTAAATACAGGTTTAGAATAGCACTGCTGAGGTAGATTCATGCTTTCATGCTTAGAATAGCACTGCTAATGTAGATTCATCATTAGAATAGTGCTGCTAAGGTAGATTCATTATTAGAATAGTGCTGCTAAGGTAATCTTTATGATTATAGTAGCGCTGCTTGGGTAAATGCATGTTTTTTGGATACAATCCGGGTTAGCACCCGAACATCCCTTTTTTAGACAGCTTCCTCTTACAGCGTCCACAGTTAATCCTGTTGGATGTGGTTGGTCCTTCTTGGTGGTATGCTGACATTACCCTGGATACCGTGGCTCTTGATGCACCAAAAAGACTTGCTGTCTTGGTCACAGATGCTCCAGCAAGACGTGCACCAACAATTTGTCCTCTTTTGAACTCTGGTATGTCGCACATAATGTTGTGAGCATTGCAATATTTTGAGTAAAACTGTGCTCTTACCCTGCTAACTGAACCTTTACACTCTTACTGCTCTTACTGGTACAATGTGCAATTTAGCCATGAAACCTCCCACACTAAAATGACAGGTGTTTCAGTTTCATTGTTTTTTTTTTATTTTTTGCTCCAGTGTACGTGTTTTTGTCAGGTGTGCATCGCTGATTGCAGTCGGACGCACGGCTCGGTGAGAAGTCTGCATTATAAGTATCTGAAATTGCAGAGCCGAGCTGTGGAGGAGAAAGGAAGCCCACCGAGTCTCGCTCCTCGCCGCAGTCCCCCCGTTCACATCACGCCTTTCAGGTTTGATGGTGAACTGCAGGACGTTGTAGCAGACCATAATTTCATTATTTTACTGTTCAGGTAATTGCGTTCACACGTCTGTTGTGTCGGCGGGACCTCACCGCAGACGAGGCCTCCGGTCTCAGCTGGTCTCCACAATAAAACCTGTACTGGGAGGAGGAGCGGCGTGTGGTTTAAGAGCCAACACTGCGATTAGCCACTGAACCACTAATCAGATTTTTCACTTCACTTCATTCATTTCACTTATTAATTAATGAATTACTGTATTTATTCATTCCCATTCATTTATTTACTAGTTCATTCTTTGTTTATTGTGTATGTGTAAAATAGAGTGTTTCTTATTTCTGAATCTGGACCTAGTTTGTGAAAAGATATTTATTATAGAAGTAATGACAATAATATTAATCATTTAAGGCATAATAAAATAATAATAATTTAGTATGGAAAAAAAATATAAAATAAAACTTATATAATAAAAACATTTAATTATTTATTTACATTCATATTTACAGTGGAATTTTTGGTGATATTGTTTAACATTTATAAAAAATAAATTTAGTTTAACAAAATAATAATAACAATAATAATAACTAAATTCTACCACAGAATTAAAGTGCAGCATAACAGTAAAAAACAAATACAAAATAGACTAATAGAATATAATAAATAGTATACTTTCAAAAATGTTCACAATATGGAATTTTATTATTGCGTCAAAAAACATTTTGCTACATTGTTACGTATGATTTATTTTTTTATAGATTCATGATTAGAACAGAACTACTGAGGTAAATTCATTTTTATAATGGCACTGCTGAGATAAATTCATGTTTAGAATAGCACTGAGGTAAATTCATGAGTGGAACAAATATTATAAAGATATAAAAAAAGAATTGTTAAGCAATGTTACTAATAATGCTTTGAGACCAAATGTAATTGAGAATATACAGTATATATATATAACATTTTTTATTTAATCTATTCGAAGTGTATGTGACTGTCAATGAAAATGAGTATTTTTAAGTAATTATAAGTAAACACTTTTAAGACCTGATTTTAAAATGACTGTGAAATGGTTAATATTACTTGAATTAAAAAAAGTACTAGTATACTACGAGCCAAAACGGTGCCTATTGAGAAGTGTGTGTCATATTAATATTTATTTATTAAACATGTCCTTCGCTTGTGTATGAACAGTATTAGCATTAGCATTAGGTGTTAGCTACATTAGCCGTGCTTCTTTAAGAGCAGGGCTGAGCTCCTGCAGGTCCGGAGCTGCTGCTGCTGCTGCTGCTGCTGCTGGAGCTGAGGAGTCTGGTCACTGGCGTATCTCATTACAGTAAACACGTCTACAGGCCTGGCTGGGCCCTCAGGCTCCCGTGTCCTACAAGGTCATCTGTGTATCGGGAGCACGGAGGCGGTCCGGGGGGACGGAGGGAGCTGGGCCTCCACCTCTGTTCCTCACACACACTCACACACGGCCCCAACACACAAACACAGCGCTCACCTGCAGTCTCCCAGTCACCTTCCCTCTCAGCTGCTGCTGTTTGAGTGTATGTGTGAGTGTGTATGAGTGTGTGTGTGTGTGTTTCTCTCTGCACCTGTGCTGCACTGGTGCTCTGCGCGATTGGTCCGTGTCTCTGCTCTGCCTGTTCTTGCATTTGCACGGCTCTGCTCTTAAACGTCCTTGTGTATAAATAGCAATCAGCCTCTGCCCTAGTGAAAAAAAGTAGATTAAAATACAGTGTACTAAGCATTATTATTATTATTATTATTATTATTATTATTATTATTATTATTATTATTATGCTATATTGAACTAAACTGTTCTTGTAGCCACATTATTAGTATATCAGTATATTTAAAGAGTGCTAAAATGGAACAACTTTTTTTGTACTTATTAAACTTTAATTACAGTATAAAAATAGTATAAAAGTCTTACTTAAATTGTGCTAAGTGTACTTAACTGTACTAAAATGGAACCATTTTAAATATACTTAAGTAACATTTGAACATACTTAAACTACTTCATGTATGTTTGTAACCTCGTATTTTAAATATGCTTACAGTAAAATACATATAATATATTTAATAAGTATTACAACTGTACCACTATTTATTATACACCAGGTATATTAGAAATGTACTAAGAATTCTAATGTAACTCTATTTACATTAGAGTACAAATATGTACTCTTCTTGTTCCTTCTTGTCTTTTGTTAGAAGCACACTTCTAGTATACTAGTATATTTTGTTGGGGTATAAAAAATATATTTTAATATAATGTACTACAATTTTTAGTGTGTTGCAAATTTACTTCAATGTTTTAAAATTAGTAGCAGTAATTTAATTTACATGATACAAGTTACATGATACATTGTATTTTAAGTTTTTGAACTACTGTAACAGTTGTTTTTAACACACTTTGCTAAAAATGTATATTTAACATATGTTTGTAAATGTACTTAAGTATCTCAGAAGTATATTGAATTAAATATTTTTTCCAAAATACACTATATTGTACTTAAAAAAAAAAAGTATGATCAAAGTTTATTTTTAAACATTTGACGAAAGCATAATATTATGTACTTTTAATATATATTTTTTAAGTAAGTACATAAATCAGCAGACATTTCTCAATATGTTTAAAGTACAATTAAGTATATATATATTTTTTTTTTTACGTTTTTTTTTTTTTTTTTTCAGGGCATTAAGCTCTCGTGGCCGTATCACTGTTCCACTCGGGCCAGGGGAAGGGAGCTGGTCTTAGCTGCACCGGGGTATTATGGGATTTATGACCCATCCTGAGCTCTCTCGCTCTCTCTCTCTTTATCTATCTCTCTTTCTCTCTCGTTCTCTCGGCTGGCGCTTTTCCCATTGGCTGGAATTAGTGGTGGGGGAAAACAAACAAATTACAGGCAAACAAACAGAACAGGGTAATAAGCATGTAGCAACATGCAGAGCGCCCTCTCCACGGGCTGCGGAGAGAAGAACAGAGCGAGGGAGCAGTGCAGGAGAGAGAGAGAGAGAGAGAGAGAGGGAGGAGACCAGACCACCCAGCACAGCAGAATCCATCTCTGGCCCCTCCATCTTTTTTAGCCTCCTCGCACCACTCCCTCTACTCCCTTCACTCCTTCCATCGCTTTTTCCGCCCCATCCCTCGGTCCCTCCCCAGCGTGGGCACGAGACAGATGGGCGGATGATGGATGTGACGTGATGGACGTCAGGCTGATGGATGGGCTGGCGCCGGGCTGATAGAGGATTAAAGCGGGGCTGTGGCGGCCAGGCCCAGCGCCGGGCCACGCTGATGGATAGATAAAACCAACGAGAGGATAAACAAGAGAGCGCTAATCCACGCCCCCTTGACGGACAGAAAATCAAACCCGGGGAAGGGAGCGGAGGGTGGGAACAGAGGTACATTACATTCCGTGGAGTCAATCGCGGACAGGGAATGAGTGGAAGAGAATAAATCACTGGAAGCTTTTTGGTTTCTCACGATAAAATGAGAAAATATTAAGTACAATATAATCCAACATAATTGTGGGCTGTGTTTCCAAATCAGATTGTACCAAAAAAAGAATCTGTCTAAACCATAGAACAGGGGTGTCCAAACTACGGCCCGCGGGCCATTTGCAGCCCGTTTCCTTTTTTGGAGCGGCCCGCGAGGTATTTTAGAAATAGAATGAAAGTTGGCCCGCTGTTAAGCAGGTTTTTATAATGTGAGATTCAAAGTTTGAATGCTAGGAGTCAGAAACGGGCCAAAGAGTCTAAAAGCGGAGAGGGTGCGCATTTCTAGCACAGAAAAACGGGCCAAAGAGTCTAAAAGAGGAGAGTGTGCGCATTTCTAGCACAGAAAATCAGGCCAAAGAGTCTAAAAGTGGAGAGA
This sequence comes from Astyanax mexicanus, assembly GCF_023375975.1. Classification (NCBI taxonomy): domain Eukaryota; kingdom Metazoa; phylum Chordata; class Actinopteri; order Characiformes; family Acestrorhamphidae; genus Astyanax; species Astyanax mexicanus. The sequence continues at coordinate 6,480,367 of NC_064410.1, read as the reverse complement.
GTGCGCATTTCTAGCGCAGAAAAAAGGGCCAAAGAGTCTAAAAGCGGAGAGGGTGTGCATTTCTAGCACAGAAAAATGGGGCAAAAGAGTCCAAAAGCGGAGAGGGTGCGCATTTCTAGCGCAGAAAAACGGGGCAAAAGAGTCCACAAGCGGAGAGGGTGCGCATTTCTAGCGCAGAAAAACGGGCCAAAGAGTCTAAAAGTGGAGAGAGTGCACATTTCTAGCACAGACAAACGGGGCAAAAGAGTCTAAAAGCGGAGAGAGTGCGCATTTCTAGCGCAGAAAAAAGGGCCAAAGAGTCTAAAAGCGGAGAGGGTGTGCATTTCTAGCACAGAAAAATGGGGCAAAAGAGTCCAAAAGCGGAGAGGGTGCGCATTTCTAGCGCAGAAAAACGGGGCAAAAGAGTCCACAAGCGGAGAGGGTGCGCATTTCTAGCGCAGAAAAACGGGCCAAAGAGTCTAAAAGTGGAGAGAGTGCACATTTCTAGCACAGACAAACGGGGCAAAAGAGTCTAAAAGCGGAGAGACTGCGCATTTCTAGCACAGAAAATCGGGCCAAAGAGTCTAAAAGCGGAGAGAATGCACATTTCTAGCGCAGAAAAAAACGGGGCAAAGAGTCTAAAAGTTGCCGTTATTAGGGAGTTTAATATTAAGAGACATCATGAAATTAAACATCAATTTAAAAAATCTTAGTTTACACATCACTGTCAAAGATAAAGATAGTAGCTCAAGTAAAATGGTGTGTAAATGAAATAATCAGGAATAAAGTATTATTTAAAGTGGTATATTTCATTATTTGTTTTATTACAGAGTGTGTGGCCCGTGACTTCAAATATATTTCTCCTTTTGGAGAAAGTTTGGACACCCCTGCCATAGACTGTGTATAGCTGCATAGAGCATCGTCTATCGAAAGTGAAGCCACCACAGGTCGGGCGCCCCCTGCTGTTGTTCGGTTGCAGAAAGCTGTGTAACCCCACCCATCCCCATAGGTTTCAACAGTAGGCAAACAGACAAATTTTAATCACGTTTTTTTTCCAATATAATGTAATTCTACCTCCATTATTATCAAATGTAGCAGCTAGTGTAACCTCTGTTTATATTGTTCATTTTTTATATCCCCACAGAATTCGTTTTTTAAAACGTTATTCAGCTCTATTCTAAAAGGTGTGGTTTTTGGTGTGTAAAAGGGCTGGGTTACACCTATCCGAGATATGGGCGGGACCAATGACTGTGTGAGCTCTGTGGAGGCAGCCCTCAGGGGCGGGGTTATTTAAATGAGTAGGCTGTCTCTCTCCACAGTCTTTGGTCTCCACCCTCCTCTGGTCTCTACTGCGACTCAGACTCGTGTTTCAGGATCGCCAACATGGTGGAAGATTTTGGCTTCATTTTCATTGAATGAATGGGAACGGCGACGCGGCGTCCATCTTTTTTACAGTCTCTGATCTAAACAGAGTTACTGTAGTTCTAAACTGAAGTTCATCCAAATTCTGCAACTTCAATTGTGTATTAACCCAACACAATTGCACCAAAAACCAATTGTAACCTCAACTCCTTCCTCATTTTGTCTAAAACGTGACTGTAACCCTACCATAACCCAACCACTCCACCCAAATCTGACTATTACCCAACACAATTTAACTGTAACTCAGTTAAATCCTGACATAATTCAATTTTACAGAATTAACACTGAATTTCATCCAAATTCTGCAGCCTACATTTCTGTCTTAACATGACTGTAGCTCAACAAGCAAGACAGGCAAATTTTTGACGCTTTCAAGTATACTAAAAAGAATGAATATGCAGTGTAATATGTGTGTTTTAACTAAAAAATTATAATATATTATGTAATATAAATTATTTGAGTAATATTGTATAAATGAAGTAATTGTAATTAGGTAATATTGTATGCAGAAAATTATGCCTGAAATCAACTGTGATCCAACAAAGTACTGTCACAATCCAACTGTAACCCAACAAAATAATGCTTGAAACCGACTGTGACCCAACAAAATTGTCATAATCCAACTGTAACCCAACAAAATTATGCTTGAAACCAACTGGGACCCAACAAAATTCTGTCTTAATCCAACTGTAACCCAACAAAATTAGGCTTGAAACTGCTTGCGACCCAACAAATTGTCATAATCCAGCTATATCCCAACAATGTATGCTTGAAACAGACTGTAAACCATCAAAATGACACATAAATGAAGTAAAAATTACTAAAAGAAAGGATTAATTCAGCAAAAATAAATGAGGATTGACTGAAGTTCAGTTCACCTATTTACTCTATGTAACATTTAAGTCTTGAAACCGAGTTGAAGTTACTTAAATTGATCTGAATTTAAATTTACTTAAAAAAAAAAAATAAGCAAATGCAGAAAGTTGCGTAACTTTTTTTAAAGTAAATTTTACTCATCATTTTTTTCAGTGTATCTCTTATTGAAGAGAAGATTAGTTGGTTCATGGATAACAGGAAAACATGCTGGACAGAGACAGAGACTCTCCCGGACTGGGAACCAGGTTTAGAGGTTGATCGACTATCTGAGCGAAGAGGAGGGCGCCAGCTCCTGTAGAGTCGTGGCACAGAGTCAGATGGTCTGTGATCCATATTGAACATCAGGTGTCAAACATGAGGGAGGAGAGGAGGGGTGAAATAAAAGGGCGGAGTGAGAGAGCGCTAGCGGAGAGCCTGGCGGGAAACAGGCCGAGAGCTGAACCCTTCCTCATGCTGCTATCGAGCGCTAAGCTTTCTCGCACTTCCGAGTTGCAGGAGACCCCAGGGGTGCTGCTATCGATCCCCCGTGCGTTCACAATCCTCCCGTGCGTCACCCGCACACACACACTCGCTCACTTCCATTGTGTTTCTCACATACATTGAGTGGAAAAGGTCTGTCCTTATTTTTTTTAGCCTCTTAGATTATGGCAATTGTAAAAAAAAAAGAAGGTAGTGGTTTAAGTTTCATCAGTCCAGGGATTAGTTGATGAAACTGGTTGATGCTTGGCATTCAATTTCTTCTGGAGTCAGTGCAAAGGGTCAGCCATGCTACAATGTCCATGGAGCACAGAGGGTTAAATGCCTTGCTCTAGGAATCAAAGATCTCCATTCTCCAAGCTAAGCAGACACGAGTATTGAACCCACAACCGTGTGATGAATAACCCAGCAATAACCCAATACTCAAAGTCATGTACAATGCCAACAGAATTCTGCCTGAATCTGACTATAGATAAACTGTGGTAGCTCAACTGTAACCCAATAAAATTTGGGTTCAAGTTGAGCTTGAATTCCAGCTATAAACCAACAAAATTTCTCACAAGATCAACCCAGCTTGTAACCCAGCAAGATTCTGTTTTATTCCAACTGTAACCCAACAAAAAATGATTAAAACTGACAGCGAGCCAACTAAATATGCTTGAAACCTTCTGTAACCCAACAAAATTCTGTTTTATTCCAACTGTAATCCATCAAAGTTAGGCTAGTAACCGACTGTGACCCAACAAAATTCTGTCATAATCCAACTGTAACAGGACAAAATAATGCTTGAAACCAACTGTAACCCAATAAAATAATGCTTGAAACCGACTGTGACCCAACAAAATTGTCATAATCCAACTGTAACCCAACAAAATTAGTCTTGAAACCAACTGAGACCCAACAAAATTCTGTCTTAATCCAACTGTAACCCAACAAAATTATGCTTGAAACTGCTTGTGACCCAACAAATTGTCATAATCCAGCTATATCCCAACAAAGTATGCTTGAAACAGACTGTAAACCATCAAAGTTAGGCTAGAAACTGACTGTAACCCCTCAAAATTACACATAAATTCTGTCTTAATCCAACTGTAACCCAACAAATTTATGATTCAAACCATCTGTGACCCTACAAGATTATGTTATAGTCAATCTGTAATACAACAAAATTATGCTTAAAACTGTACTCAACTTGTCACCCAACAAAATTGTCATAATCCAATAGTAACATAACAAAATTATTCTTAAAATCAACTTTGACTCAACCAAATTCTGTCATAACTCAACTTGTAACCCAACATATTTATATCATAATCCAACTGTAACCCAACAAAATCGTCTTAATCCAACAGGAACCCAACTAATTTCTGTCATAACTCAGATTATAACCAAACAAAATGGTCATAATCCATCTGTAACCCAACAAAATTATGCTTGAAACCAACTGTAACCAAACAAAATTAGTTCTGACAGGGTCAGCCATGCAGCAGCGTCCGTGGAGCAGAGAGGGTTAAGTGCCTTGCTCAAGGGCTCAAAGATGACAGCTTAGCAGACACGGGTATTGAACCCACAACTCGGTGATCAATAAGCCAGCCAGCACTTTTCCTTGCGAAAAGCTTGGGAAGTATCATCAAAAGGCACCATTAGGAACACTTGTGAGGAACCAGGGTGGAGATGGAAGTAAACTCCAGCCTTGCTTTGCCTTCTCTCTGCTATCTTCATTATCGAGGCAAGATTTGGTGTCAATTAACGGCATGTAGAGAGAGAGAGAGAGAGAGAGAGAGAGAGAGACGGTAGAGAGAGAGAAAGAGCCAGAGAGAGGACAAGTAGGCAGGGGAAGAGGCGAGTGAGAGAGCGAGCGAGGGAGGAGAAAGGAGAGCAAGCGGCCAAGTAATGGAGGTTAGCGATGAGAGCGTTGACAGGCGATGTCAGCCCTAACCACGATGACCCAGGATGCGGTGCTGAATGCCAAATTGCGGCTGAGTTTGAGCGCGAGGCCTCCAGGCGTGAAGCGCATGCAAAACATGCTGTAAATTTACAGCGAGATGTGAAGTGAATGGAGATCAGGATATGGAAACATGGCTGGTGATTTTTTCAGACTGTTATGTTGATTTAAACAACCTCACAACTTGCTGGTAAACAACGTTCCAAAATTATGTTTGAAACTGACTGTGACCCAACAACATTTGGCCATAATCCAGCTGTAGCAGAACAAAATTATGCCTGAAACCAACTGTGACCCAAGAAAATTAAGCTTGCAACTGACTGTGACCCAATAAAATTCTGTCATAATCCAACTGTAAACCAACAGAGTTATGCTTGAAACCAACTGTGACCCAACAACATTTGGTCATAATCCAACTGTAACCCAACACAAATATGCCTGAAACCAACTGTGACCTAAGAAAATTAAGCTTGCAACCGACTGTGACCCAACAACATTTGGTCATAATCCAACTGTAGCAGAACACAATTATGCCTGAAACCAACTGTAACCAAACAAAATTATGCTTGAAACCGACTGTGACCCAACAAGATTCTGTCATCATCCAACTGTGAACCAACAAAATTAAGCTTGAAACCAACTGGGACCCAACAACATTTGATCATAATCCAACTGTAACCCAATAAGAATTATGCTTAAAACCAACTGCAAGATAACAAAATTATGCCTGAAACTGACTGTGACCCAACAAATTCTGTCATAACTCAACTTGTAACCCAACAAAATTATGCTTGAAACTGACTGTGGCGCAACAAATTCTGTCATAACTCAACTTGTAACCCAACAAAATTATGCTTGAAACTGACTGTGGCGCAACAAATTCTGTCATAACTCAACTTGTAACCCAACAAAATTATGCTTGAAACCAACTGTGGGCCAACAAAATTTTGTCATAATCCAACTGTAACTCAACAAAATTATCCTGGCAACTGACTGTGACCCAACAAAATTCTCTCATAACTCAACTTTTAACCCAACAAAATTAAGCTTAAAATCAACTGTGTACCAACAATATTGTCATAATACAACTTGTAAGACAAGAAAAATAAGTTTGAAAGCAACTGTGAACAAACAAAATTCTGTCATAACTCAACTTGTAATCCAACAAATTTATGCTTGAAACTGACTGTGACCCAACAAAATAAAAAAAAAACTATGTGAACAATGATAATATCGTTGCACACTATTGCTGCACAATATGTCACAATATTTGTTCTTATAGTGAAATGTTCACTTTCTGAGGTTAACAGTGATTAATAATTAGAGATATTACAATTCCATCGTTCCTTTTTGGTGATGATATCAGCATTATACACTTGAATGTTTGAGGGCCAATACTAGTTCATTTGTGATATTTGATTTGATACTTTACTTGATATTTTATAGCATACGTCATAATTCTTACTCCAGTTTCTGGATTGTATCCTGATACCATTTAAACCAAATGCATTTACACTTGGGAGTCAAATGCGTCTTCAGTTAATCAAACCAAAGTCTGACTGATGTGTTGGACGAAACACGCAAATTTGACAGTCTAAGAGTCATTGCCGCTGGAATAACTCCAGATGTGCAGATTAAAAAAAGTATTTGCTCTTTATTTATTTCACATCTTTCTTCGAGTACCTAATTGTACCTAAAATTGGATGACGGCTTTGGCCCAGAATCTCCATAAAATTGCTGCATGCCATAAAAATGCTGCAGGAGTGTATGCTTCTGCTAGGATAGTCCCAGCTGTGATTAACACATGTGTTTTGATAAAAGGCGTCTAGCTTACATGCAGTTACATGCAACACCGGCGCTCAATAAAGCGGATACCTGATCCATTAAGGCGCTCCTGGATCGACTCTGATCCCGATCGGCTGGAAGTCTGAGCTAATTAAAACCGGCTTCAAAACGGCCACCCCTCCGCTTGTTTCTCACAGTCTTGAAGACCTCCGTTGGTCTTCAAATTAGCTCTTTCCTTTTTGGTAAAAAAGGGAAGAAAGAAAGAAAAAAGAATAGCCCTGATATGTGGCATCAAAATCATAGACTGTACAGGGGTTGGACAGTGAAACTGAAACACCTGTCATTTTAGTGTACATTGCACCAGTAAGAACAGAGTGTGATAGCAGCGTAAGAGCACAGTGGAAGACAATTTGTTGGTGCATGTCTTGCTGGCACATCTGTGACCAAGACAGCAAGTCTTTGTGATGAATCAAGAGCCACGGTATCCAGGGTAATATCAGCATACCATAAAGAAGGACCAATCACATCCAATAGGATTAACTGTGGATGCTGTAAGAGGAAGCTGTCTGAAAGGGATGTTCGGGGGCTAACCCGGATTGTATCCAAAAAAACATAAAACCACAGCTTCCCAAAAAATTCAATGTGCACCTCAACTCTCCTGTTTCCACCTTTCGCTAAAAGGTACTCTATTGCCCCAGTGCAAGCTTTGTACTTGTTTAAGTACAAATCTGTACTTTTTTTTTTCTTAGTGTGAATGACACACCATGTGCAAAGCGTGTCAAAGCGATGCACATTGATATCTAACACCCCTCCAGTAGTCAATTTTTACACCTTGTGCCTGTAAGCGTTTAAACATCAGCAGTACTTGTGAATATGGTGGTGTGTTTTTTGGTAAATTTGTTGTGTATTGCTATATTGGCAACAGAAAACACTGGTGCACCACTGATTGAAAACAACCCTGCATTTTTTTTGTCACCTAAAAATAACGTCTATTGACATTGGTGGCCAGCTGGGATGGCCCATAGCTGGCCTAGTCAGATGTCAACTGTCAGAAGTTCATTGCTATCTTGGCTTTTCTTCGTCAACACACGTGAGAGCCCAACACACATACACCTCCATTTGGATCGTCACGCTGTCTCAACAATGACACAACAATGTGTGTGTGTGTGTGGGAGATAAAAAAAAAAAAAAACTCCACACAAACACAACTACAAAAGACTCGGACCACAATTGAGCTCCAAATTAAACTCCATTAAATGATAATCCTAATGATAATATTTCGAGAAGTGTGTTTTGGCGTGCCGTGAGTGGGAACCATTTTGTAACAGATGACTGTGTTTATTCACACCGGGGAGGAAGGTTCAGTCTCTGCCAGTGCTCCATTAGAGGAGAGCTGTTACTATGGAAGGGGGAAGACAATTTATTCGGCTCCCCGCGGAACGTACCTCGCGGGAGCGCCGCGCAACGCAACGTGCACTTCCCTCCCTTTCCAACACCAGGAATAGCTAGACTAGCTGTGAGAGCACTAATGATTTGGGACACCTCCACTTCCTGTCCAGCGGCTCACGCCACACTGAAAGACTCTCTGACTGTCTCCGCCACTCCTCCACCCCCCCACCCACCAGCTCTCCACGCTTGTTTGTGTTTGGACACGGCGGCGTGGGTCGAACACAGACGAAAGAAGAAGAAGAAACAGAAACTGTCAGAATGCAAAATTCGGACAGTTTCTGGACAAGGGCGCTTACCAGGTACATTCTAGGACCACAAGTGTCCAGACGCCTCTTCAGCTCAGTGGATTCAGCTACTTTAAGGTGCACCCAGTGCTGACACAGGTGCTACAGTAGGTGCAGCTGTGTAACCTCCACCTCCGGAGAAACGCACTGCTGGTAGAAAGAGCAGCCACATATGTGGAATTTGCGAGTTCAGACAATGCTTTCAGCATATGCTTATAGTATGAAAAGAAAGAGATTAGGTGGCTGTAGGAGGAGATGAAAGAGAACTTGGTGAACCCCCATGACCCCAAACTTTGTGATGTATCAAGAGCCACGATAAGATCCAGGGTAATGTCAGCATACCACCAAGAAGGACCGACCACATCCAACAGGATTAACTGTGGACGCTGTAGGAGGAAGCTGTCTGAAAGTGATGTTCGTGTGCTGACCCGGATTGTGTCCAAAAAACATAAAACCACGGCTGAACAAATCACGCAGAATTCAATGTGCACCTCAACTCTCCTGTTTCCACCAGGACTTATATAAATGTCATTGTCCAATCCCTGTATATTTAAATCATAGAGTTTTTATTTAAAAGCCAGACAGTTTGGATCATGATTTCTTCTTGACACATATTCACATAAACAGCTGGTCTGAAGTACATGCTCAGGTCGAGGAGGAGAAAAAAGGTCAGGTCGCTTGCTTTTGCTGTTTTTTTTTTTGTTTTTTCTGCAGCTATAGCTGCACAGCTGCACCAAGAGATGTGTGGATATTAGAGAGAAGCGCATGCGCATGTAGCACTAATGCTAATGCTAATGCATAAAAAAAAAGAAAAGACGCATGAATCCCGTTTTGACCGTTCACATTCATGCCATTCACTGGTCCATGGATCGGATATGCATCTAATTTAGGACAACCTATCGTCACAATGAAAATGTCCAATGAAAAACAAGTATCTCCATTTTTGTCTATTTTTAGTTTACTACAAAGTTTGAACAGATAAACTGTCCTTTACACTGCGCCACGATTTCTTGATGAATGGACCAATAGAAATACTTCAAAATGACCTAAAATAAACTCTTTTTACATTGACTTCCACATTGAAAGTTTCGTAGTTTTTTTTCTCTCTCCTGTAAAGTTGCTTTTTTTAGAGATACATGTTTTTTTTTTTTTATATTGGACAGTGACGATATGGGAGTGGCTCAAATTTGATTTGGAAAAAAAAATAAATAAATCAGATTTGGCCTGATCACACAGCCATGAAAAAAATCCGATTTGAGCCTGGTAATGTAAACGTAGCATTTATCATATTCTGGGAAAACAGCTAGTGGTAGTGGTAGATACACTTATGTTTACCCCAGGCTCACTTTCTCTCTCTCTCTCTCTCTCTCTCTCTCTCTCTCATTGTTTCTACCACTCTCTGACCCCTCTTTGCTTTCCACCACCCCCCTCCACCTCCTCCCCCCGCTCCCCCGCTCGCTCCCGGCTGTGTTATTTACGTGCGATCATGTTTCTCCATCGATTACCGCAGTGTAACAATTGAGACAGATTTGCCCGACTGTCACAATAGCAGTGGGATTCGGCAGTTTGGAAATGGGATTAGGCTTAAATGGAATTTAATTTTCACCGTTCTGTCTCCCAAGCCTGTCTGCCACCCAGACACTACGACGCTGATGTGCTGAGGGTGTGTGGGTGTGGGTGTGTGTGTGTGTGCTTTTAGAGGATTGGGGGGTGGGGGGTTGGATGTGTGTTGATTAGCTGTTTCTGTAGGGACGATGATTATGGTTGTTTTTACCCTCCAGGGTTATTTATGGCATACGTTGATCTGTTGGCCTGGCGTTCTGTGTAGCTCACACTGCATGTAGATGAGGCTCAGATGTGTTTCTAGGAAGGGTTTGAATGAATGATGCACTATAGAATGTGAAATGCATCACTGTACAATGCATGAAATAGCATTTAAATACAGGGGTTGGACAATGAAACTGAAACACCTGCTGTTAGACCACGATAATTAATTGTGGTGACGGACAGTTCAGGTGGAAACAGGAGAGTTGAGGTGTACATTGAATTCTGCGTGATTTGATCAGCCGTGGTTTTATGTTTTTTGGATACAATCCGGGTTAGCACCCGAACATCCCTTTCAGACAGCTTCCTCTTACAGCGTCCACAGTTAATCCTGTTGGATGTGGTTGGTCCTTCTTGGTGGTATGCTGACATTACCCTGGATATCGTGGCTCTTGATACATCACAAAGACTTGCTGTCTTGGTCACAGATGCGCCAGCAAGACGTGCACCAACAATTTGTCCTCTTTTGAAAACTGGTGAGGAGGAGAACATGCCAAGATGCATGAAAACTGTAATTAAAAAACAGGGTTATTCCACCAAATATTGATTTCTGAACTCTTAAAACTTTATGAATATGAACTTGTTTTCTCTGCATTATTTAAGGCCTGAAAGCTCTGCATCTTTTTTTATTTCTGTCTTTTCTTATTTTCTGCAAATAAATGCTCTATAATGACAATATTTTTATTTTGGGAATTTGGGAGAAGTGTTGTTTGTAGTTTATAGATTAAAACAACAATGTTCATTTTACTCAAACATAAACCTATAAATAGCTAAATCATATCAGTGCAAAAACATCTACTGTACATTAGCCATATTTTAGAAACAGTTCAGTCCAGCATTACTGCAATATGATTGACACTTATAAAAAAACACAACTACTACAGCTAACACAAATGTCACTAGAGGTGCTGTTTGCACACTAGTGGGATGTAAACAATAATGTGATACATGAGAGTAGCTCATTATAATCAATTCGGATTGATTTTAGCATTCCAAAATCAGCAAAGCTTCACGGCCACCTTCAGATCAATAGATCACCATGAAGTGTTCGGATCAATACGCTGTTCCTGAGAGTTCAGGTCAATCCAGCCAATCAGGTGTTCCGTTCACTGTCTGCTCTTCATGTTGTTGTTTGAGGCCCAATCAGGAGTGTCTAGATCATTATGCAGCAATCAGGCCACTCTGTATAGTTCAGTTTTAGGGGTGGGGCAAAATATTGATATTGAAATATATTGTATTGTTTTTATTTGTGAAACATTATCACTTTAGATTTGGTTTGGTAAGTTTTAGTTTCACACTGTAGTTCAGTGAGCAGAATATAGAACTTTGCTACATCCTGTCTTAGCAGTGCTGTTCAAATCATAAATTTACCTCAGCAGTGCTGTTCTATTCATGAATTTACCTCAGCAGTGCTGTCTGTTTTAATCATGAATTTACCTCAGCAGTAATTACCTCAGTAGTGCTGTTCTAATTCTGAATTTGTCTTAGCAGAGCTGTTCAAATCATAAATTTACCTCATCTGTGATGTCTGTTCTAATCATGAATTTATCTTAGCAGTGCTGTTCTAATCATAAAATTTACCTCAGCAGTGCTGTCTGTTCTAATCACAAATTTACCTCAGCCGTGCTGTATGTTCTAATCAGGAATTTAACCTCAGCAGTGCTGTTCTAATCTGGAATTTACCTTAGTAGTGCTGTTCTATGTCTGAATTTATATTAGCAGAGCTGTTCAAATCATGAATTTACCTCAGCAGTGTTGTCTGTTCTAATTATGAATTTACCTCAGCAGTGCTGTTTTAATCAGGAATTTATCTCAGTAGTGCTGTTCTAATTCTAAATATGTCTTAGCATAGCTATTCAAATCATAAATTTACCTCAGCAGTGCTGTCTGTTTTAATCACGAATTTACCTCAGCAGTGCTGTCTGTTCTAATCATTAATTTACCTCAGCAGTGCTGTCTGTTTTAATCACAAATTTACCTCAGCAGTGCTGTCTGTTCTAATCACGAATTTACCTCAACAGTGCTGTTTTAAATAGGAATTTACCTCAGTATTGCTGTTCTAATTCTGAATATGTCTTAGCATAGCTGTTCAGATCATAAATTTACCTCAGCAGTGTTGTCTGTTCTAATCATGAATTTATCTTAGCAGTGCTGTTCTAATCATAAATTTACCTCTGCAGTGCTGTCTGTTCTAATCATGAATTTACCTCAGCAGTGCTGTCTGGTCAAATCATGAATTTACCTCAGCAGTGCTGTTCTAATCATGAATTTACCTCAGCAGTGCTGTTTTTATTCTGAAATTATCTTAGCAGAGCTGTACAAGTCATAAATTGTCTTCAGCAGTGCTGTTTTAATTATAAAATTTACCTCAGCATTGCTGTTCTAATCATATATTTACCTCAGCATTGCTGTTCTTATCATGAATTTATCTTAGCAGTGCTGTTCTAATCATAAATTTATCTTAACAGTGCTGTTCTAATCATAAATTTACCTCAGCAGTGCTGTTCAAATCATGAATTTGCCTCAGCAGTGCTGTTCTAATCATGGATTTACCTCAGCAGTGCTGTCTGTTCTGACCATGAATTTACCTCAGCAGTGCTGTCCGTTCTAATCATGAATTTACCTCAATCTAAAACAGCTTTTTGGAGATTTGGTCCAGAATGTGGCTCGAGGCACCTTTCACTCTTGCTATATTGGTTCAGACCAAATTGAAAAAGTCTAAAGGTCCAGTCCGAATAAGGCAGGTGTCAAAACACTATGAATCATGAATTATAAACTATATAAACAATAGAAATGTTGAGTAAATGTTAAATGCATTTTTTTATTCATACTTAATTAAATATTTTCATATTGTTCAGTGCCTAGTTTCTGCTTAAACTACAATCAGTCTGTTTAAACTCACTGAGCTCTACAGTCTGCAGGTTCTCCAACGGTGTTCACATTCATTCATCACGTGGTCAGACGGTCAGTTTCATTAGGTCTTTTTCTCAGACATTCCTGAGCCAGATTGTTCTTTTTCTGTTCGGCCTGCTGCGTCAGAAAGGGTCACTTATTGTTTGACCGTAATATCTCATTCTGACTGTAAAGGAAAATCGCAGAGCTCCTTCCTGTGCACAATAAAGCAGAACCTTCAGAACGGCGCCTTCTTGCTGGGCCGGATCAGACCGGGGCGAAACGTGTGCAGTAAATCAATGGGAAAACTTTGCCGATATGGGGGTATTGGGGTTCTCTTTTCAGATGAAATGGATAAGTGATGGAATGAGTAAATAGGTGTATGAATAAGTGCTGTGGAAGGCTGAATCGATGTTTATGGATCGTGCGTCCGGGTCCTGCTGGTTTCAGAGACCCGAGTGAGTGAACGGTCCGTCGCTGTCCTGCTCGGTTTTCCAGAATCCTTCATCTTTTAGTCTTTTCCCCTCACTTTTCCTTTGATCACGATCAATACCTGAATTAAAGTTAAATAAAAATAAATAAAAAGACAAAAAGATAATGAATGTCATGAATGTACCTTAGCAGTGCTGTTCTAATCAAGAATTTACCTCAGCAGTGCTGTCTGTTCAAATCATGAATTAACCTCAGCAGTGCTGTCTGTTCTAATCATTAATTTACCTCAGCAGTGCTGTTCTAATCATGAATTGACCTCAGCAGTGCTGTTTGTTCAAATCACGAATTTACCTCAGCAGTGCTGTCTGTTCAAATCATGAATTTACCTCAGCAGTGCTGTTCTAATCACGAATTTACCTCAGTCTAAAACCGGAGGCACCTTCCACTCTTGCTATATTGGTTCGGACCAAATTAAGTAGTCTAAAGGTCCAGTCCAAACACGGCAGGTGTCAAAGCACTATAAATCATGAATTATAAACTTTTCTTTTGATCACGATCAATACTTGAATTAAAGTTAAATAAAAATCAATAAAAAGACAAAAAGATCATGAATGTCATAAATGTACCTCGGCAGTGCTGTCTGTTCTAATCATGAATGTACCTCAGCAGTGCTGTCTGTTCTAATCATGATTTTACCTCAGCAGTGTTGTCTGTTCTAATCATGAATGTACCTCAGCAGTGCTGTCTGTTCTAATCATGAATTTACCTCAGCAGTGCTGTCTGTTCTAATCACACATTTACCTCAATCGAAAACAGTTTTTTGGACATTTTGGTCCAGAATGTGGCCGGAGGCACCTTTCACTCTTGCTATATTGATTCGGACCAGGTCCAGTCCAAACAAGGCAGGTGTCAAAGCACTATAAATCATGAATTATAAACTTTTCCTTTGATTACGATCAATACCTGAATTAAAGTTTAATAAAAAAAAATAAAAAGACACAAAACGAGCAATACGGCCTCCTGTTTTTGCACCCCCACCCTCCGCCCCCTCCTCTTCCTCCTCCTCCTCCTCTTCCTACCCTCACTGGGCACAGCGACGCTCCCAGCGTGCAGAAAACAAGAGCACTCGTTAATAATGAATGCATTACTGTGCCAAACTGGAACGCTTTCAGCTTTTTAGAATCTGCACTTTTTTCTGTTTTATCTGCAGACGCTTTAATTACAGTAATTATTAGCTGATAGGTAATGGTGTCTGGGTGGACAGAGGGCAACTTGGGTGTAAGTGTGTGTGTGTGTGTGTGTGTGTGTGTGGTTGTGAATGTGTCTCTGATCTGTAAATACTCTCCGGCCAGAAAAATGAATGGTATGTTGTATTTGCTGAGCTGAGAGAGGAATATTTACACAGACACACAGAGAGAGAAAATGAGTCAGAATAATTATGGTTTTATAACAATAATAATTATATAAATGTATTCAATAATTATGTAATATGTATGTATATAATTATATGATATGTGTATATTTTATATATATATATATATATATATATATATATATATATATATAATTGTGTAATTTTATAATTTGCCAGAATCATTATTTTTTAATTAGAGATGCCCAGAAATTAAATTTATTTTTGTCCAAAACCAAAAGCAAACAAAATAGAACATTTGGCTTTCTTTAATTGTGCAATTTGTGTGACCTTTAAATAAATTAAATAGTCTAAAAGTACTTTTGCGCTTGTCAAAGAAAAAAAGCAATTACAAAAGTATGTTTTTAAATATTTTTTAAAAACTTTTAAAATATTAAACATTTTTAATATCTCAGACATACCAGCAATAAATGTACCTCAGCAGTGCTGTCTGTTCTAATCCTAAATTTACCTCAACAGTGCTGTCCTAATCATGCATTTGCCTCAGCAGTGCTGTTCTAATCATGAAAGTTTTACATCAGTGCTATTTTAATCATGAATTTACTTTAGCAGTGCTATTTTAATCATGGA